>NC_051164.1:19888041-20068040 GCF_013339745.2 Dermacentor silvarum | reverse complement strand
CACCCTGCATGCAGGTCAATGCACTAAAGGTGCGGCTGGATGAGTGGCAAACGGTGGACTGTACCAGCGGTGGCGACCCGCACGTGCCGGCGTCACTGCTCAAGTTGTGGTACCGAGAGCTGCACGACCCGCTCATACCGGCTGCCCTCTACCAGGAGTGTGTCGACTGCTGTGGCGAGCCCCAAGTGGTGCTGGCACTGGTTCGGCGCATGCCCGAGCTAAACCAGCGTGTCCTCGCCTATCTCATCCGGTTCCTGCAGGTACTGTGCACGCTTATAAACACCGAAAACACCTTTCTCTTTACCACTTGAACCCTTACCCTTATCACTTATGGGCTTTCTTTCTTACTTTACCAGAATCGAATTCTGGTAAATCAACCTTGACGGGACCGACGAAAGTGCTCGAATGATGTGGTAGGGCAAATTAAACAAGATGCAAAAACAAAAAACAAAAAATGCTTATCCTTTCACTCGGCTGCGCAACGCTTGAAATAGCGAAGCTGGGCGATGGTAGCCCAGAATTTTCCGGAAGTGCGTGCAAGCTTTTCATCTTATTACTCATGATCATGATAATTTCTTTTCGCGCGTCTCGGACTTACAGCCGTCACTGCGCGTTTCATAGCGCAGCTCGCAACACCGACACCGCGTTTCAATGCCAACACTTCGTTCCGGAAGACCCCCTCCATGAATGCGTCTCTCTTGCTTTCATAGCGCGCAAAACTTCACCTCGCAGAGCACGAGCGTACGAACGCGCCAGCTGTGGACGACAACGCTCGAACGCAATCATATGGTTCTCATAAATGCACGTTCTGCAAGCGTGTCTCTATAGCCTAGTGGTTACGACGCTCGCTTTGGGACCAGGGGTACGCGGGTTTGAATCCCGCCTCGGCAAGAAAATTTCTTTTCTTTCTTGGTAGTGTCTTGCTACGCACCACAAATTACGGCTGGCTTAAACAGCTTCCCTGTTAAAACAAAAAAAACAAGAACACATCGCTGATTCATTTGGCAGTCTTTTTCAGCTTCTAACAGGCTACCGAATCAAACGCAAACCCACTTTCCATGTGTCCAGAGTAGAAAACTAACGTAGAAATGACATTCAAGCTCCTAAACAAAGTAGAAATCTAACGCGCACCCGATTTTTTAGCGAGAAAAATGGGCAAGGATCTAATGCGTTGCACAATGGTGGCCAGTTTCCTAAAGTCAACTTCGCCGCATGGTATTTTAAAGTCAGCTTCACCGAAATACATATGTGTTATGTGGTAAAGCATTGAAAACTGCAAAGGCAGTTTTGGTATTGTGTCCAATTGCACCGTGCAGGCAGTTTACAGAATCAGGAAAATACCACAACCAGATATCGTGAGCTACGATTATTGCTCGAAAATGTTCCTGTGGCAGGCCAAAAATAGGCGTTTTAGACTAGAGAGACTGTCCCCTAAGCTCTGCCGTGACAGATGCTGCCATTAAAGCGCTCGCTTACTGGGGTAACCATAGGGCTCAGCCGCATGCATGCTGACTGGTCAAGTTCGAATTGTCCAGTAAAGGCCGGTTTTAGGATCGAAATAATGAATGTTTCGAACCATAGAAATGCATGGGCGCCGGCCAGGACCTTTGGCCAGGATCAAGTTAACCGGAGTCGAATTAATGGAAGTCTACTGTACTACTGTACTGAAAGCTGCTGCAAAAGGCAGGAGTATGTGGCTGCAGCATTCAAGAGCTAGTTACATGTAGTTTGAATTTTCAAATGGGGGATCTGTTCTAAATTCGACATATCATTCCAAAAGAATGTAATTCTTCTCATGTGTTGGGCTTGGAACATATTGATGCCACGAGTTGTGACTCGGGTTGTGAGTGGATAAGGCAGCCTAAGTCCCGAATACCTTCTTTGCAGGTTTTTGCTGCCCCTGAAAATGCTGCACTTACCAAGATGGACGCCAGCAATCTGGCCATGGTGATGGCACCCAACTGCCTACGCTGCACGTCGGACGACCCGCGGGTCATCTTCGACAACACCCGCAAGGAGATGGCGTTTGTGCGGACGCTCATTCAGACGCTGGACACTAGTTTCATGGAGGGCGTCCTATGACCTCCGCTGATTTACGCTGACCTTAGCTGCTCCAAGCAGCGCTGCATCAGCAGACGGACGGGCTAGTTCGCGTTCTTCATTGTGACGAAAGACAAGCGGCATTGAAAGCCTGAGGCAGCTCGAGGAAAGCACGGAGGCCATGGATGTGATAGCAATGGCAGTAGGAGAAGGAGCCGAACAAAGTCTTGTTGGGAGCGTTTGCAGCTCGGCCTTGCTCGACTGCCACCAATTGCCAGCAGAGTAGGCAGTGGTTTTTTGGTGCCGATTCATTTAAACTCAACCTCTGTACTCTCTCGGGTAGGTCAAGTATCGAACAGACGACGGAGAAAGTGTCTCACCGAAGCTTCTCAGCCTCTGCTAGTCTCGAGGAAACTAGCATTATTTTGAGCAAGTTAGAACTCCCAGTATGTATTAATGTAACATCTATGTTTGGACGAACTTGAGGTGCAAAAGCATGCAGCGAGCAAGCTGCGTAACTGTTCCTGGTTGCATGAAAGCGATCTGGTGCCCCTTGACTTGGGCGTTTCATTGCAGCCTGCACGTTACTTTGTTATGCGAGATACATTTGTTACTGTTAATATCATTATCATTATTATTCTCGTCACTTCAGCAACGCAGCTGCAGTTGTCATCAGTTGTTGGTGCATTGTCGTTTTGCAATGCCGTGGAACAAGTGCTGGTGGCTGCCTCAGACTTTTTGTGCCGCCTGCCTTTGCTGGTCTTTCTCGTATGACCCGGCCGACGTGCTCTTGAAGTGCACGGGGTTTATCGACCGCTGTTGCCGGGGGTGTTTGGGCCACCAGGTGTCGCAAACGCTCAACGTGCGACGCTGGCTTCTGCTATTGTTGACAACTGGATTCACAAGAACGTAGTTAGAAGTCGGGTCAGACGTGTTAGTTCTGTATATGATGGTGCGCCTGGCAATTGACAACGCGCCGTATTTGACTCACAAGCTGCCACTTGTGAGTCAAATGGCTTGCGATCTGTCGGGTGTGACTTCCGCGTGACACCTCACAATGGACAGCTTGCCAACATGCCATTTTTCTTTTCCCAGTGCACGTTGGCAGGTGCTTGAACCTTGTTGATAACATGGCTTCACGTTTTGTTGCTGCATCGTGGGCCGTGTTACGAGTTGTTCCTCCCCTGTACTCGATTGGCTTTGAACTGCCTTGCAGACGCCGTTTAGCCAATCGCGAGGCAGCCAAGGACAAAAATGAGCTTGTAAACAAACAAGGAGTTACTCAGCATAACTGCTTTTCGTGTTGCTATTATCAAGCTAAATAACCGGCGTCAAGCATGGGGTTAAAGGGTCGTAGAAACGTTACTCACTAGCTTGCTACTCTGACCTAAATTAGCTCCATTTTTAACATTGTAGTAACATTGCAGCATTTGTTGGGCTGTAAAAGTGTCATTTTTAGTTACTCAATACTGCCTCAGATCATCTGGCCAAAACTTTCAGTATTCGACGCGACTTGTAGTCACCAGACATGACTCATGAATTACTTCGAGCCTCTGAGCGACTCATAGCCTTTTGCTGCGTTTACAGTACCGGTGCGCTGAAAGAATGGTGGGTTCCAGTCTGAGCATACGTGGTGGTAATTTTTACAGATTATCACCGCACCTACATTATCATTATTTTTCTCCAAAGTGCAGCAAGCGTTGGATTGTGCCTACGCCGTGCGTCCTCTTGATTGGCCACACTTGGATTGTTGTTTAGTCCGGTGAATCCACTCGCAAATGGATCGTAGAGACGACTGCGTTTGCTTTGTCATAGCAGAGCTCTTGTTCGTTCAACCCTCGTAATGCTTACCTTTCGTCACGTGACCGGGGCTTGTGCAATCCTTGGGCGCAGTTCAGAGAAGGCAGAGGGCAGCACACTTGTTCACAACAGTGTCTCATCTGTGTGGAGGCTTGTGGGTTGTTCATCTTGGCCAGCTCGACTTCTTTACTTGGCAATTACTGGTAGATGGTTAGCAGCGGTGGATGAACTCTCTTTTCGAAGCAAACTGTCCCAGAAAAGCTGTGCATTGCCTGTACAGTCGTGCAATGTTGTTTAAAGTGAGAAATGTAGTGCCACATGCTGTCTTCCATGTTCTCTCTGCAGCGTGTGCTTCATTGTTTTGTGCTGGACAGCTTGATGCAATTTTGTTTCTTTGAGCGAGCATATGCACTTGGAATTTATTTTCTTCAGTTTCACACTCTTTCATTCGTGGCCTATTACATTCACGCACTGTTGTTTGGATCCGTTGTCTTAAAAAGGCAGCAGCAGGTCCAGGACAGAATCCACAAATAGCAACAGGACACGAGTACAACTCGCATGTTTAAGTTCCAGACTATACAGTCTGCAGTGGGGGTGCGAAATGAAATGGAAAAATGGGCCAGGATGGCTAGCAAGCTTAAAAATCAACTGGAAAGCATGTGACGTGTCATGTGACCAATGCGCATGACATATATCATATTTCCATAACATGGACACATGGCATGCAGTTTCACATCTGGTGCAGGCATCAGGCTGCAGACCGAGCATTCACAGCCTTTGTTGTATGCAGCACTCTTCTGCTCGAGGGCGCCAAACTTCCCAGCAAACCACTTGTCCCATTCCCTCATTTTTTTTTACTCACACGGACCAAGTTCACACCGGGACACAAGAAAGCATCAAATCGTGAACGTAATTTTGTATATCCTCTCCTTCCTTCAGCCGTGTTAAAGTAGATGTCGCTATGAGCGAGCTTAATATAAATTCTGGACTATTTGAGTTTCAACTCCGTGCCGTTGTTTCTTCACCTACCCACCCCTTTTGCTGGTGACTTGAGCATGGCCTTACGGGCTGAGATTGACCTTTTTGACATGGTAAGAACGAGTTGGATACATTCGAATGAAATTAATCATTGCACTGCACTGGACACAGTGTTCCGATGTTGAGAGCAGCCATCCTTTTTCCGGGTGTAATTGATAGTGTGGCTGCAGTGGGCCAAATAGCTTAATGGCACTATCCCATTCATTTATATATATATGTATTTTTTTTTTTTCATTACAACAAAATGCACTGATGCATTTAAAAACCGCATTCATCATATTCATCTTGCTCCGACACCTCCCGTCTGTCGAAGCAGTTTGACGCACATAGGCAGAAACCACCGACACACATTGTAGTATGGCCATTGTCACTTGTCATCTTTCTCTTACCCTTTCCATGTCATTACCCATCTCTTCCCATCTTTTAAAGGGGCACTGGAGAGATGTATTTAGCTAACCTAGATTGGGAGGGTACACTATTGGAGTAACTGGAGAGATGTATTCATCTAACCAAGATTGGGAGGGTACACTATTGGAGTACTATATCCCCATCAGGGGGGGGGGGGGGGGGGGCACTGTGCGTACAGTTGTACGCACAGTGCCTCAAAAGGTAGTGCATCAAAAGTAAGAGTGCCGGCGAAAATATTTAGCATAAAATGTGTCGTATACATCTTGGGACACTTCTGATTGGACCTCTGCTCTAAATTTGAATAATATGTGCAAGCTGTTTTTGCGAAAGAACTTAGAAGACCAGACGTCTTGGTGGTTGCTCAATGCCGGTATATAATCACGTAGTCGGTCACTCCCTTTCTGACAATGTTTTACATCAGGCATGTTTTTTTAAATGCTTTCCAAGTATGCTAGACATGAAATGGTTGACATTGTGATATCCAGTGTTTCTGTAAGAGGATTCATGTATGGAGTACTACACATTTTGTAAACTTGACAAACTCACTGAAGCAATGAAAATTCCTAATGTCTTGTGCTGCAGTACGCTTTTAATGATTGTGAAGGTGCAAGAGGCATGGCGAAACTAAATTTGCGTCGGCCAGAATTAGTTTGCGCCTGAAGAGAATAAGGGTCAGCTTCACTCTGAACCGAGGCTTGGTAAGCCAGGAGACGCGCACTAACAAAAAAATGTGGACAACGATGCCACTTTGACATTTCCCCCCACTCGCACAAATTCTGATGGCGACTACTTGGAATAGATAAGGGTATATAGAGGATTTTAAAAAAAAGCAAGGACTAAATTGCACTTGACAGTACACAATGACTCAACCTGGCGACTTCAAGAACATTTATCTGCTGCGGTTCAGCGACTGGGCATTCTGCTGCTGAGCACTAAGTTACAGGCTCAATGTCAGAGTGTCCAAGGCCGAGCTCAATGTCCAAGGTCAGAGTTATGACGGGGGGCGGAATATGAAAATGCTTGCGTGCTTGAAGAACATCGGATAGTTCGAAACTAATCCACAGCCCTCCACTACGTCCCTCTCACAGTCCCAGTGTTTCTTCAGGACATTAAGCACCACCACTCAAGAACTTTTGTTGCACAAGAATGGACGAAACGAGTGAAAAAAGTCAGATTTGCGCTCTCATACTGACACCGCTGATGGCTTGTTTGGGTACAAAATTTGGGAAAAAAGGTAGTAAAGTTTGGCTTTTTCCACTGATAATCACTATGCAGATAAGGATTTGAGAGAATCGGTTACCGCTGAAAACTGATAGAGCGTGTCCCTTCAGTGTCCCTTTAACTCCCACATGGAGTACCAGACCATCAGTAACGCTTTCTTCTGGCCTCTCCACACATCCCATCATTGAAGGCATTCCTTTTCTGTCATCTTATCTCATTTGTGAGAAATGTTTTCGGTAAACAGTGACAGATGACCCGGAACTGCGCCTTGGACATTGCATTCATCGCTGTAAAGCACAAGACACACGATACAATTTCGCGTGCATTCTGACATGTGACCATCATACCCACAACTGCATCCAACAAGTTTCCAACAAACACCATCGGGTTCTGTCAGGACCCACCAGGTTGGACAGTTGGAGCGGCCCCCTCTCAGACACGCTGTGCGCTATGTCGGATTGTCGTGTCATTACTTACTTTGCTTTACACTGCTGAAGATGCTAGTGCAGCACTTTCTTCATCCGATTCATAAGTTTTACGTTTTGGTTTCGCGGTTTACCGGTGTTTGTGTTAATATTATTGCACAACATACGCACAGTTCCGTTTGCGCACATTTTTGACCTTGCACCTTCTGGCTTATTCCTCTTGTTCTTAGCTCATGTCATGAGGCCTTTTACAGCGCCTTTTCATTTGCGTCATCATTGCTTTCTCTCGTTGCATGGCATGGATGCTTGATTGTTCTCTGCTCGCTTTTAGAATGGGCAGTCGTCCACTTTTTTTTTTTTTTTGTACATCGAAGCATTTTATCCTGTGCTTGACCAACCTTTCTTTTACGGTTTTAGTCTGCATTTCACGGTGTGTCATTCATGAGACTGCCTCGTTTCGTTGCTGTCTGTGTTAAATATTGGTGCTTGTGGAGCCTGTTCAGTACTTACCTAAGTCAATTTTCACTGCCTTTAGGAGTCAGAAATTTTTTTGCAAAGCTTACTGTGGTGTGCAGCTGTATTTTTGTTCGTTTCTTTCGCTTACTTACATGTGCGTGTAGTAGCCTTGTTTCTGTTTGTGCTCACATGTGTTGTGTGCTGACAAGAGTGTAGCATTTGCCTAGGCCTATCATTGTGACACTCAATTCACTTCTAATGCTGTCTACTTGAGTCATTTGGGCCCAGGTCAAATTGATATAGTCAGCTTGCGATAATTCAAACATGGATAGCTCAGAATTCTGGTTAGTTCAACCTAATGTCAAAATTCTGGTGTGCCCACTTGTTTTCAATGCAGTTTGAACTATTCGAACAAAGGCTTTCAATTTAAAGCTTTTGGGCTTTGACTACAAAAAATGCCCAATGAGAGAATGGTCATGAAGCATGGTTATTAGAATGTGTCAACGTTCTATATTCATACTTCTGTACACGTAGCAAGGTGCTACCTTACAAGTTGGTGCCAGTGGTACAGTTTTACTATTGTTGGGGCATTGGCAGACCCCAGGTTGTGCATTCATTTGTATACTTGCTCCAGTCCACAGACCTAAATATCTGTTGGATAATAATTCAGATTTCTGTTTCTTGGACCGTGCATTATTCAACTTCTGATGACTCAAACGAAAGGATGTGTTATTTTAAGAGTTTTAATTAACACAAGTTGACTGTACATGAATTTCAGTGCTCGTGCATTGACACTATGCACTTTAGTTTGTGCCCCGTAAGAATGCTGCACACTTATGCCCTTCCACTTATGTGCTACTTTACATTTTTTCTTCTACTATTGTTAGTAATAGCTGTGCAGCCTTAGCGTGCATTGTTCTCTCATGCAGTGTTTTTTGATGTTACTTAAATTTTAAGTGTTCAGTTATTTGAAGCATTTCTAAACCAAAGTTAAACAGCCTTCTGCATCAATAGCTTGAAGAACTGCCCAGGATCGTTTGATCCCAAATTTCTTGCGTGTGTATTTCGGATGTGAAACTTGTTACTTAACAGCATTGCATACACACCTGCGGAACACACATTATATACCTATTTGCGGCACCACCTTTTAAGATAAGTTGGAACCAGGTGCGCTTAATGACAGCTGGGACTGTATTCTCGGTTGAACTCTTTTGGGGATGCAGTTGCCTTTGCGAGATTTCACGTGAGTTGACGCACGGTGCCAGGACCACTATTGCTTGTGTCCGGCGCTGCGTCAGAGAAAATTTTGTGAAATCATTTGTATCCTCGAAAGTGAGTGACCAAGAATACCGCTCCTGGCTGCAGATCACCACTCACTTGTTAATGCTTTTTTTTATCACCATCTGTGTTCACCACACTGCGATTATTGGATGAGTCAAGCCTATAAGACACATAGAATGCTCGGAACAATGGTAGTGGACGAGCCTTGCCTCTGCAATATAGAAGTATGGCTTCCAGCAAGCAGTAAGAAGTTATCCACTCAGCCCAGGAGGAAAAATGGGTTCAGTCAAGAACAACCAAAGTTTCATTATCCAAATGTTAACATCGTACTCAAAACTCTACACACCTCTTCCTTCTGAAAAGACCTGTGCTTTTGGGCTTACATTTTATTGTTGATTGCATGAAACTTAAGCTTAAGTGACTTAGGGCTTTGTGGTGCCTCGTAACGATGGGTTCACATGCTGAACTAAATCACAGATCTTGGCTGTGGGCAGTGCATCACCAAGGCATGATGTCACTTGTTTGTGGCAATAGCTTCATGTCAGCCATCGGCGCTTAGTGATAAAGAAGGGTGCCTTCACACTTTAGAATTCTAATGCCACATTATCGAGTGTAAAACGCTGAGTCTTGAAACCAAGGTGCCATCCTTCCCTTTTTTCAGGGAGTAACGAATCCGAAGTGATTGCTTTGAGACATGACACCATCGTACTCTTTTCAAGATCAGTTTCACAGAGCACTCCCCAATGCGGCTGCCATGACTGGCATTTATCGCAGACCTATTGCTAACAGTTACACCTGTATTCTTAAGCCTTCTTCCTCATCACATGCTTTCTCGACTTCAGGGAGCAGACGGCAGTACCGCAGCCCCTTTAGTAACGCTCCTCAGTGAGGTAATGATACCTGCAATAAAGAGATGCTTGAAGAGCACTCCTCTATTGCAGTGCATTGAAAGTAAATGTTGAAAGTGCACATTTATTACTAGACCGGAGCCACTGAATGTGGCACCTCACTGAAGCGTACTTGGCTCACAGGAAGGGTGTTATACTGCACTTATTAATACCCCTCAGCGACACCTGCATTGAGGAGTTGCTTGAGAAACACCCCTCTATTCTCACACTTGACATAGCCTGGAGCTGACGAGTCACTTTACTGAAGTATGTCAACCACTTCAGCTAGCTGGTGTGTCCCTTCACGTTTTAAAGGTAGCGTTTCAAGTGGAGAAATTTTCAGAAATGGTTAGCTCACGTGCTGCGTCTGTACTGCCGTCAGCTCTTGTCATTCACGAGAATACTTCCCACAAGCAGACAGCCCACTGACTTTTCATGATGTTACAAAAGTTCTTCATGCGAGGTTCAGCCTAATGTTTACAAACATTGCAAATTCCTAATGCTGGGCAGATAAAAGGCAATGTTCTTGCCACTCCGGCGCTACGATTGTGTCACTGCTGGCACTGCTATTACTTGCAGTGTGCGCATACATGTTGAAACGTGGTGTTCGTACTGGTTCTGGGTTGACCGAGCTATCGCACGGTGCCGAAGTCGCTGCCTGCCATTGCTGCGCTCAATTGACTTTTGTGCCACGAGGCAATGCTGTGAACTCGCGTGATGCTCCCATACGCTTTTCCCTGCCACGCTCACCCATGTCTGTTCTAATGTAGTTGTACAATTACGCATCATTTGAAAAAAAAAAATGAGCCTCCAAAGCTGTTAGTGGATGTGCAAGCAGGAGGAGTCTGGCGACATTAGAATGCCACCAATGATGGGAGGAGAAAGTTTTTAATCTTTTGAACCGTTCCTGTTGTGGTGATCGTTTTAAGCAAACTTGGTTTGCTGAACGCACAGTTGTTGCGACGGACGCTAGCTCAATGCCCGTGTGAAGAATGACAGTCTGTAAACAGTGGTGCAGAACAACTCTTGACATTCCCGTTATGCACAGCGGTATGTCAGAGGTTAAATGCTGTATTGCAATGGTCAGCGCCATCTAAGAAACTGGCAAATGCACCAGTGCTGTCTGAAGACAATGCATCCAAAGTGCCCCGTGCCTCCTAACAGGCGTTGCACCGGGCACTAATGTGTGTGTATAGTGCCAAGGCGTGCATCTCCACTGTTGGACTTCAAAAATGGAAGAACTGCGTTATTCTCTGTCCTGCCAACTCCATGCAGTGTAGGGAAGGCTTGGGTTTGTGTCGGCTAATCGGTAACGAGAGCTGGCTGTTTTGTTTCCAAAGCAGCGAGGTGGAAGGGCTTGCTCATTCAGCGGTACTAATCCTTCAGTCGGAATTGCTTGATCAGGTATGGACAGCGTAGGAGCCCTTCTTCTGGTCGTCTTTTCTCATTGGCTGATGCAACTCATTGCTTTTGCTGCAGTGCGTTGAGTTAGTGAGATTACCCGAGTGTGACATGCAACAAAACCTAGGCCAAAGTAGGTAGTACATTGATTCTATTCTATTATCTATCCATACCAATTGTCAACAGGTTGCTATTGTTGCTGTATTTTTTTAACAGTGGGTTCATTGAGCGTTCTGTGCATGCTGCCCTTGAACTATGATGTATTTTTGTGTTTACCAACTGACTTTTAAAGCATCAGTGAGAAGATGAAACTTTCATAGAATATGTCACATTGACTCTTCTGGATACCTGCATATTCATGTCTTGATCGGGATGCGTGGTTTTCGTGTTGCCAGGGAAGAGAGACTGTTGTGAAAGTCAGGGCCTTAGCCCTCGTTTCAGCTGCCACCCACGCAAGTTCCCATCAAACTGGGAACGGTTCTGATCAGTGTATGCCACGTCGAACAACTAACGGGACGCCAGATGTGTTTTCCACCACATTTTGGTCGTCATCTACATTGAAACTTTTCTTTGCACATTTGATCTTTGTTGTCATCTACGACGAGTGTCTGCAAGCAAGGAGGATGTATATTAGTGTGAAAGACTGTTGGGGGAGGAGCACGTCTCATTTGTTGAAAGTGGCGCTTTGCAATTGTGTTACCGCATCTGCTTATTTGCAGAGCCGGATGCCGAGTGTTTTGTGGGAACTGCTCTCTACTACCTTCCCAATTCAGTGGCAGTGATGCGCAAAAAAACGCAGGCTTTAATGCTTTGAGCAACACTCGCGTGATACCCGTTTCACCAGTTAGAAGTGTGTCAATTTAGTTTACTGCACTTATTCAGCAGCAGGAAGCTGCTGTAGACATATGCTAGCAGACGAAGTGCCGTTTTACAGCTTCTAGTACTGCATACAGCGAACAGAGATCAAATTAAAGGAGGCACCTGATCCCCTATGTGTATACAGGCTTTGTACAAGGCTACGGAATGTATTGTTGTCGCTTTTTGTGCAGACGAGCTTACACGTAGCTGCAAATGTTGAGTTGTAATAGTAATGTTTTCGGTAGCACGATTACAAAAGACCAAAAAGTGTTCGCTTTACCACAACTGCATTCTGCCTCCATTCCCGATATGCGCTGCCATTCTCGAATCCCTGGTATCCAGCGACGAGTGGGTGGAAGGCAGTTCCCTCAAAACACCGCATTGGGATTAGTTAAGATGCCGGGTTTTGCAGACAGGCATTGCTTGCGAGTAATGCAACGTCTGCATGCTGCTGTGCCTGTGAATGGCGGGAATCATTCATTTCATCTACAAGTGTGGCAAACCCATGCGCCACCAATGTTCGCAGGACCCGTGAGGGTTGACTGTGCCAAGTTTGTTCGGCGTAGCTCGTAGTAGTGACTTAGCGGCCTGGTCACTTAGTGAACGGATGCTCTGCTGCCTTTCTGCCCCCTCGAGTAAAGTTCTAGTCTTGTTGTGTCTTCACATTTGCATTTTTTAGATTGTACTTTTTTTTTTTTGTCATATAGGGAAAACAGGGGGCTTTGCATTGTGTGGCATCATCATTCTGATGGTATACACGCTGTTATTAGAGAGAGCCTGCTTAAATACTCTGGCAATGGCAATTCATCAATGTATGTATTTATTCCACGACGTCAATAAAATGTACAGTCTGTTTTAGTGACAATAAAGAGAGTCTGCAAAGCACTGCCTGTGCGGTGTGGAATACGGTGGCACGTACTTGAACCAGTTACTTCAGTGGACTTCGAAATACCGCAAGGTAACGCGAATGTGAAAGTAATTTTGACCGTGCAAACAAACTTTTGATGACTCATTTCGACACACCCTGCCTTGGCATGCTGAACAATGCGAAAAAAAAAAGAAAAAGGTTGGTACCGTCAGTTTTCAGGCTGTAGTTGGACGCAGAAGGTGCAGCGCGTGCCGTTACTAACGTACCGCGGAAACAACGCTCTGCTAAACTCAATGGTTGCAAGTTTTCCTCATACGCCGATCGCGTAGCAACAAGGCGGCAATGGCTTGTAAGGAGCACGCGAGGCAAAATACGCCGCGGCACAAGCAACAGGGCACTGGGTAGCATCGAAGAGCGAGCATCAAACAAAGCAAACCATGGAACGAAGCGTATGAAGTACGTAGTGCGGTTTATACACACACTCGACATGCGATCCGGTATCATTACGGAATCTCGGGAGATTCCATTCTACGGGGAACGGTGTGCAGCGGCTCGAAATGGCTAATCGGCCGGCCACCCCCGCCGTCGAGAGGCGCTAGTGAGCTTGCCCGAGCAACGAGGAATGCCGGGAAATCGTCTGGCTGCTGCGGCGAGTGATCTGCGTTCCCAATCGGCGAAAAGTTTCCGTAGTCTGGTCGAGCCCCTCGACGATAATGTAATGATCGTTTCCGACCACCAGCGTGCATCCGACGAGCATGGAAGGAGACGTGAATGGTAGGTGTCTGTCGACGCTGGCTGGCAAAAAAACTTTGGAGGTATAGCCCCCCTCCATTCGGTGAGAGGTACGGCGATGGGCAGTTTCCACTGGGCCCTGCCGCCCGGCCGACTGTGTTTTAGGGCCTTCGACGTCTCTCGCGAGACCGACATCGCGTGCCGGTGGCCCTCGACGGCTGTCAGAATGTCTTGTCTGGCAGCCGGCAGCCGGGACCTCTTGACTGCTGTCACGATGACCCCGATTTCTTACCCCCGTGTCTTCTCGTCTCGCAGGCACCAAGACACTTTTATTCAGGAGCGAGTGCTTCACTTCGTCGACGGTGAGTGCTGCTCGAAAAGTGCCGCCTCTTTTGGCTGGCCCAGCGGGCGGTCACGGGCCCGAACGCTGCGGTGACGTTCTCCGCGACGCCATGTATAGGCCAGCGGGATCGGGCGGACCGTGATCGTGCACTCGGCCACCATAGCCAACGCTGCTGCTCACCGCCGTTCGTTGTTGTTGCGCAGGCCGATGGCGAGCCTCCGCGAAAGCGCCAGCGGACTTCCGAGGACTTCATCTCGTTCTGCAAGTTCATCCTCGAGTACGAGAACTACGAGAGCATCAAGCAGGAGGAACTTCAAGAGAAAGACGCGGTCAGCCCTTCCGACAGCTCGGCGGACAGCGTCGACAGCGTCAAGCAAGAAGACAGCGAGCAAGGTGAGAGGCCCTTGCGTGTGTCGCCGACACTTGATGCCGATCGAATGCGCCCAATGCGTGCCCCGAGCAGTTTTTGCCCTGTGTTCGAGGCCCACATACGCCAGCCAGCGTCGCACAAAGTCCGTCGGCCGTCCTCGGGTTTCAATGGCGGCACGAACTTTCGTGGCTTGGGCGCGGTATCTGCGCCGCACTTTTCGATTCGTGGCCGATGCGGCAGGCCACGGCTGGATTTACACTGCTGCGGTTTTTTCCCGCAGCCTTTGGCGGTTGCTAAACTACTAACGCGGACGTACGCCTGGTGACTGGCCGCCGCTAGGTTAATGCCGCATCGAGCCACAGTTGGCGCCGAAACATCGCTAGAAGGAGTCGCCCAAGACGCTCGCATACCTTGGTCGCACTTGCAACGTACGGTGAGGACGTATTTGAAGCTGGAAAGTCACTTTGTGCTCGGTGCCTGCACGCGTTCACCCACCGTTTCGAATCGTCGCTTCCACCAGCCCGTGAACTGTCGCACTGCAGCGGGGGACAAAATAGAGCGCAAACGGCGACATGTTCAAATGCACTGCACAGTATTGCATGCGAGGCGTCAACGACTCGTGCACGTAAGTCTGTCACGGGCCAGGCGCACTGCATTGCGTTGGTTTCGGGCTTGTGCTGAATGACGGTTCTGCAGATGACCACCACATCTGTGCAGGCCATGTTGGACGTCTAGAAGTCGGAGCTCGCGTAACCTGGTAGATGAGAAGGTGTAGTGGCCGCCTGAAATACTTTCCAGTGTAAGAGGAGTCCTCAGTTTGACAGCAGAAGCCTGGCGCTGACGGCTGCACCGCAGCCGCTCTCGTGAGGTGCTCAGTCGTAATCCGAAACCAGAGAGGAGGTTAGAATTGTGTCGACTGACCACTTTTGGTGGTGGATAGTTGGAGAAACGGGAGTAGGAGATGTTCTAACACCGCTACTCAAGCCAAAGTGCATATGCATCGGGTCTCAGTGCATCGCTGTCAAGCTACAGCAGGGTTTGCGAGCCGGCAAGTTTGCCTTTGTATACTGTGAGCCTACAGTCCTTATGTCATTTGGTCAAGTTGTCAGCCTATGCACAGCATTTCTTATTGCCTAGAGAAGACGCAACATGCTACATTGCTAGATGGCCTAACAAGTTGTGGTTACTGCTAAACAATCAGTCTTCATTATGGCCTCTCTGAATGTCAGTGACGGACGTGTCTAAAGCATGCCCCTGCATTGAATTGAGTTTGGAATGTGCACTGTGCAAGTTGTGTTCCGAGTTTGTGCATGTTGAAAAGCATGCAAGAAGGCAGGTTAGCTGTCTTTTTGCGCATGCTCTTTACTATTAATGTTGCTTGTTCCTTCTCTATGGCTACTCACGCTGCTCTTAATCAAGCAGACATCTTTACTATGAATGCATCCATCTGCCCTGTACATCTGGTCAGTTGACATTATATAGGTTGTATCTTTCAGAAGCTGCTATAATGTTGCTGGTTCTTTACTCTGCACTTTTGTCCATACCCGCCCAGACAAAGTGACATTAAAGCAACACAGCTTTTTCCACATACTGCTGAGTGTAGTTGTTTGAGAATACAATTAAAGACTCGCAAGAACAGGGATACTGCTTGCTTTCAATTGGACGTGGTTTACCTTAGCGCTCGTGCACATTTATGCATGTTGTCCTTACATTCTTCAACATTGTTTTTGAGCGTTTATCTAGTGCTCCTTTTTCCCAGGATAAGTTCTTTGGAACTGGTCACGATGCACCAAATACAAAAAAAAAAACTGTTCGTGGCATTCTGCAATGCTTAATTAGCCAGGAATTAGTGGCTTATTGGATGTTGCATCGGTGCAGCTGTGTAATAGGTGCTGCGACCACTTTCCAGCAACGGTTGAGTGCAGCTGCACTTATGTACTAAGTTTTCTATGCATGTTAAGGAATCCCAAGACGTGAAAATGTACTATGCATGACCTAGCCACATTTACGAGAGGTTAAAGCAGCCACTCAGCACCGGTTTGTTTGCCTTGCTTATTCTTTTGATCCCAAGAAAGTGCATTCACGTGTTCTCGTTACCGTGCAACCTTTGCATCACGGAAATATTCCATGTTGCATGACAGCGCAATCTGTGTGACTTTGCGCCTAAACGTCGCGTCTCGCTTGTGCTAGGGCTATGTATTCACCGCACAGCTTATAAGCACATACTTGGATGTGCCTGACTTAGTGATTAGTCATGTATGAACAATTGCTACGCAATGTGAGAAGGGCAGCTCTTGTTCGAGCAGTAGAGAATGCTGCTGTACCTGTAATGGCAGTCATGTTTATTCATGCAAACCACATGGCCGCATAAGTGACTGCTTTTGGCTATAAATTGTGAAGCTGCCATGTGGACACTTAAAAAGGCACACATTAGACACAGCCATTGATATCCAAGTTTCCATCGAGTAATGAAATGCATTAACGTGTGTGCATGCTGTCCAATATTTGGATGACCTTGGGTGATTGCCAGATGGGACAAAGATGTAGATGCCAAAGTAACACAGGCTTCCTGCGATTCCATAGCAAAGGATGAGCACAGCTTTCAGGTTCCTTTCAAAGAAACCCCAGGCCATATGTTTGTTTTAGTGATGCAATTCTTAATTTGTACATTTGGATACTTTTTAAGGACAGTCTCGCGGACGTAACTGCGCAGAATTCAAACAAGTTTCGAATTGAGAAATTCTGAAGTCTCCGAGGCAGCTGAAAGAATAAACTCTCCTGTCAAGAAGGGGGGGGGGGGAGTTGACACACTAACGGCGGCAGCGGTTATTTCGGTATTGAAACATTGTGACACTCAATTGAAACACACCATTATTTTAGATTGGTCTGCTTTCTTAACGCCATCTTCAGATTCCCAATAGCCTTTATGATAGGACTTGTTGCCTATGCTGTGTTGTGGTCTACCAATCAGTGGCATGCATTTTGTTGTTGAATGCAGCAGCACCAAAGCCAGCCATCTTGACAGCAACACTTTTATCTTCCTTCATACAACTCTGTAACCCTGTACATGTCACCTCAGAACTAGTCCCATGGCAAATACAGTGCAGGGAAATATCAGTGTTGTAGTTCATAGCTGGGCAATGTAAATTGACTACTCTCCAACCAAATGCAATGTTTGGGCATGTATTTGTCCTTCATTGTCCGACTCTAGTAAAAGCCTTTTATCTAACATTTTTTTTTTTTTGCCTTAGATGTTACTTTCCTGCATTACCTCATTCCAAAAAGTAGCTATGCTGAGAGTCATCACAGACAAGGCAGCAGTGTTGCCTCTGAATGCAATGCACGGTTTATATTTTGTTGTGCATTTATACTTCACTTCAGGGCTAGCTGTGTTTTCTGGAATGTGATGACATACAAATTGGGTAGAACAGACGTAGTTATGGCATTTCATTCATGAGACAATAACAATGTATGTTAAGTATGACTTGTCTCGTTGGCCCGTCTATGTGTTATCACAAACATGTGACACTATGAGGAAGCCACAATCATTGCATGATGATCATACATTTCTCTGCCTGTAACGTGCTGAACTTCACGATTCTTTAAATCGGTAAACAATATTTTTAGCATAATGCGTGACCCAGACTGTATTTAGATTTTAGATATTTCAAAGCATAATGGCACCTATCTCCTATGTTGTGCGATGTAAATTTGCAATTGGTGTAATTTTTGCAAATTTGTCACTCGCTTCTTCATTCTGCCTTTTATTGTAAGTGATGTGCAGTATCAACACTGAAGCAACACTAAAGCAACACCAAATCATTTCAGAGTGGTAAGGTATTCTTTCAACACTATTTTTGCATTTATTTAGTGGGAAAAGTTTGATTACTAGCAAAGAAAATGAAGGCCTAACTTGTTAAAATAAAATGCAGTGTTGATGGTGAACATTAGTTCAAGGGGTTTCAAAGTATTTTGGCATGTTACAGTACATTTTTCTGTGCGGGAAATATCCTCACAACTTGCTCTATTGAGTCCCCCCCCCCCCCCCCTTTCTTTTTTTTTTGTTTTTACTGTTAGAAAGCATTGTAGTCCTCCTTTACTGATAAACAATTTACTAATCCCAAGCAGACTCATGACTTTTGTTATCCCTGATGTGTAATCACCTAACTTAACCTAATATCCACCTTTAGCGTTCGTTAACCCTGCAATGCCCAGCATGTTCTACATGCTGTGCCACATTCTTACACTGAGATGCAGTCTCAGGATTTGAGCACTGAGTGACAAGTGGGAACAGGCGCTACAGATATTCAACTATTGCAAGGCATGATGTCATGAGAGGTGGCTTTGCCATCAGTTTCAGTGCAGGCAAGACAGATCTCCGATGAACCCTACTGCTAGTGAACAACTTTTCAAAGGTTGTGTAGTGAGGATAAATGTGGCAAGATGCAGAGAAGTGAGAGTTTGAATGCATCCCTCGTTGCCTGCACTGCAGAATGTCAAGCCTGTTCTGTTTGTACGAATGTGTGGCTTGTCTACATGAAGGGTCACAAACGAGTGACCGGCGAGGCATAGTATTCCACTGGTGGATCTGCAGCAGTTGGCGAAACCCTCGAGCAAGTGCTCTGGTTTGGCACATCCATATCTGATATGCGGAAAGCAAAAATGCTTCGTGCCAAATTATTGCAGAAACACCATTTGGTTTCTGCGGAGTCTTACGTTCTTTTGCAATTACTGAGGCACCATGGCGATTTCAGCGTCACTACTTCAAATGATAATTAAGTCTGCATCAGCCTAAAGTACAGCCATCATAAAACAGAAAAGCAAGAGTATGTCAATCGAGTGCCACATTGACATAAACGCAGCCGTCATGGAAAGTGCTGTGGTCTGGTGCTTCCATGAAGTGTTAAAGTTAGACGAGACTAATCTCGTATGCTCGGCTGGCAGAAGTGCACTGTGCATTTGCGGTGACGAACGAGCAAGCGCTCCGATGCCAGGCGTGTTGGTTCCATAGCGTTGAAATGCACGAACGCTCCGCAGATCCACCGGTGGAATGTGAATTCTTCGATCCGGAGCAAACTAAGCTCCCGATCAACTGGTTCACGAGTGCTCACTTTGCCCCACCCCCCGTTTCAGTTGGCAAAACCTTGGGCTGCCCTGCCGCGCCACCCGAACGTGCCACTGTGCAGCCCGCAATGAGCCACGTGCTGTTAATGCAGTCCGACGGCTTGCGTGAGTTTGAGCGCCCTGATCCATATCTTTTGTCACTGTGCATCCTGGTGCGGCGGTTGTCCGTTCAGATGTTTCATTTAAAAAAAAATTTTTTTTTTTTTTTTAAGTTGAGAATGTGGCTTGTCACTTGGCGAGAAAAAACAAAGGGGGCATTACAGGGTTTGTTGTTTACGAGCCGTGCAGAGCTTGAAGGCTTAGTGGCACGGGAATGAAAAGCATTCCAAAACGAGCACAGTTAGATGCAGCCTCCTTATAGAATGGGCATCTCTAGCTAAAGCTTGTTTGTTGTGCCCAGTGTTTCAGAGCCATCTCGGCTCCTCCTACAGGAGTGACAACAGACAGGAGCTGCAGGTTTCGTTAAATAGCTGATGAAAGGGAGTAGGGGCTGCCAATGGTGAGAGTATACCGCGTTTACTCGCATAATGCTCACACTTTTTTTTTTTTTTTCAGCGGAAAATAGATGCGAAGTTAAGGGGTGCGACAATTATGCGGGGAAAATTCTCCAGCGTAATTTGAAAAAATTCCGCCTTGATGGCCAATGTGGGAGGTGTGAGCAAATACGGTGGTTTGTTGCAAGCTCTTTTATCATCTATTTGGAGACATCACCTAACCTAACCTTCACAGCTTCCTGCACTCCGAGAATTTGTCCACGTGCAGGCTTTCTTCACCTACACCTTCAATTCAGGTGTTTCCTTTCCCCTCCCAGTGGTTTCTATGTTACATAACCCTATTGGAGAGGTGGCCCACGGCTTAGATCTGCTAATAGCAGGATGCAAACATGTAGCCAGCAATGCCATCTGCCGATGGTGCTATCAGCAGTGGCATATGCCTGAACTGTAATAACCACACCTCTGTCTTAGCACCACCTTCCCATTGTGAGTCGTAGTTTTCACAAATGCTGGCTTGACCTCGGGGCATGAAAGCCGACCAATGGCAGGGTGCTTGCGATCTGTTGATGTCTGCATCGACGAGTGCCTGTGAGCCAGGATCAATGCACTGTGGTGTCGATTGGCCTAGCGAGGAGGTTGAGGCACACAAGAGTTGTGACTCTCGTTTATGTGAAGGTGGACACGAGCCGAATTCGGGCACCTAGTTGGTGCAGTGCACCCTTGTGCTCTCACCGATAGCACCAGTGGTTATCAGCGGATGGCACAGATGATACCGCCGGCTACGCAACTGCATTTTGCTGTTAGCAGATGTGAGCTCTATGCACCAATGTGAAATAGCAAATAATGCCCCTTCCCTTTGTTCCCTTTAAAAATTTCATTCGTACCCTGCATGGCAATGTGTGGTTGTGTGATACCTTGTTAAGGCATGGCTTTGTTTGCAAATGAATCCTTCCCTGTAGTAACCGAGTGGCTTTGCCGAGATGAAGCAAGTGTGGAATTGGGAAATTACTGGTGTGGATCTTTTTTCGCACATTTCACACGGAGCACAAACAATGCAGTAAACTGGCTCATCTCTTAAGCTATTTTTAGGCTGAAACTTGAGGAGCCACACACCGATTGTCCTTACCACGCACATTCCAAGGAAGGTGCAAAATTGTACTCGTGTACGCACAATTCTCGGGCCGCTGCACACGCCTCTTTTGGGTGTGTTGTCAAGTCATCTTTGCTGTAAGGAAGGTGAGAGTATTTTCCTCTGGCTGTGCTGGGGCAATGGTGGTCCATTTTCGTGTTTCCACTGCAAAGCTTTTGCTTGATTTGGAGCTCATGCTCTCAACTAATATGCTTTGGCAGTATCGTTTTCACTGTGGTACCAATTGGCCTAGCCAGGAGGTTGAACAGGTAGAGGTGCCGTAGGATGCAAGAACTGAAGCGTGGATGCACTTCAGTAGGATATATATATATATATATATTTTTTTTTTTTTTTTTTTCATTGGATAGTTGCTGAGCACATTAGGGGCATGGGCTGTCATGTCTTGGATGCCTGTACGCTCAACCCCTCATTAAGTGGTAAGTGGGCAGTGCAGAGCCCTGACCGCGATATCTGTGTCGCTTCGCCGCAGGAGGGGGCTCCTTGTCCGAGGTTACCACGCTGGCGGACGACGACTCTCACGACCTGATCACCTGCTTTTGCCTGAAGCCGTTTGCCGGGCGGCCCATGATTGAGTGCTCCGAGTGCCTCACCTGGATCCACCTGTCGTGCGCCAAGATTCGGCGCAACAACATTCCCGATGAGTTCACCTGCCAGCGCTGTCGCGAGGCCAAGCACACGACGAGGCGCTCGCAGCGGATACGTGCGGGCGGCACGACGCCGCCTCAGCGGCGAAGGCCCTCGACGTGACAGTGTTGACGACGACCGTGTGTGTGCGTGACGGTGCGGACCTCACGGGATTTGGGGGGGGTGCGCCGCCACGTGCCGGCACTCTAGTCTTCTGCTCGGGCCTCCCGGTGACCGCTGTACAGACTCGCGGTGTGCCTCGGGGCGCGTTCCTTTGCCTCCCCCACGGGGGCAGGCCTCTCTGTGTGGGGGGGTGGTGACCCAGTGTGTGTGGCTGAGATAAAGAGCTTGGCTGTTTGGCATCCTCGCACACTTTCCCTGGCCGGCCTACGGTGGGGATAACGCCACCTGCGGCTCTGTGTACTCCGTGCGAGTAGCTCAGCAAGTGCTTGCCTCTCATTTGCTTCCAGCTTAGACGAAAGCAAAGAGGGCGACGACAAGATAAAAGATACAAACAGGCTTTTACTTAGTTATCCTACGAAGAAGGCTGACAGTGTACCTAGTGTTCCGTGAACAGAGTGTCAGGTGTACATGACTCGAGCTAAACTGCTGGCTCGCTAGTGCCAAAATTTCACACACAGGTAATGTTGTCTGATGTTTGCCGTAACAGTGACCGGAGGTGTTGCTGTTTGCTTCGTTGCATCAAAATCAAAATGTTTTTTTTTAGTTGTGTCACCACAGGCTGCGTGCACTTCAGGTTTTTTGTGAACAGAAACGAGGCAAATAATGACCGCAAATATGGTATTTAACTAAACCCACCAAAAAATTCTACCTGTGTGTGGAATTTCAGGGGAAACGAGCTAATGCTCTAGCTGAAGGAGTCGTGCGTGCCTGATGCTTCCATCTTTGGAACACTCTGTACACACATAGCACGTGCGCTGAGAGACGAAGCCTGTTGCCCAGCTCTCTTCCCCGCATTATGAGCATGTGTAGTGTGTTTGTACTGTCTTCTTCACAGAATAAGCTACACTTCATTTCATACGCAGCAGAGGCTAGAGAGACCTATCTCACTTCTCACATTTATTTTCGCAAAAAGTAGTGCGTCACATATGAAAGAAATACAGGCACTCATCGTGTAATTCGATGGAACATTGTCTATATTTTGCTATTACAAGGAAGGCATTGCGGATTCGTGCTTATTTACCATCCAATGCGTGGAGTGACACGTTTTGGCAACCAGTGGATACAGTGCAGTGCTTGCGCTTGTGGCCAGAACATGGTACTACTTTGCATACCGGAACTGCAAAATTGCACAAATAATGCCCAATTCGACGTAACCTTTTGTCCACAAATTGTAGTTTCAATTATAAAGTTGCTATCCGTAGTTTAAAGCGTCGCAGATCAGAGACAAGGGCGCTGCAAAATGTGATGAGAGACACTTCTGTGACCACACTAGACTGTACTATACTTGCGTAGATTTCGTGGCATTGCCATGCCAAGTATAAAATGGAGTATAGATGGAAAAGACCACCACTTCATGTGCTCTCTCTTGTCGTCGTCCTCCTTGCTTGTGCGATATTTCTAGTCGAAACAATGTAGTATGCTTCCAACCCGAACGGGAGTACCATCCAGGGGCTCTGCTGTCATCTGCTTTTGATTTTGACAGTTGCACTTTTATCGGTACGCCCAGTGACTTAGTGTGGTAACTAACGTGTTCAGAAATATACCTCTCAACTTGACACCGGCGATGACACCTGGCGTGAGCGTGCCCAAGATGATCATTGCCTTTCCTTCGGCACGTTCACATCTTGACCAAGTGAAGCATGGGCTTCAAGTTGAGGTACATTTCTTTTATAAATACACGGGTAAGTTTACACGTGGAGACTCACAAAAGCAAGCAAACCTTGCATTCTTCCTCTTAATGCACATTTCCACACTAAACCAACCCGGGGGAGTCTATTTCGAGCGTGTTTGTGACGCAGAGTTTCCTACTAAAATTACTCGAAGGGATTCTGGCCCTATAATAGCCCAGCTACTATGAGAATGATCAGCAGTACATAGATTCGTCTAATCTTCGTGCTTGTGGCTTCATCTATTGCAATTTATCTGCTCTTATCGGCCTAAATTTCTGAGCGATCAGATTTTTCTTAATGCGTAAACCAATAAGAATAGTATGTGCACATGCATAATCAGAACATAGTTGCATTTATTAAGCAACATTTTGATAGGCATGATTAATATGCAGAGTTGTTTGGAGCCAGAAGGACATAGTTAAGGCAAACACGTGCACTACGATTCACTCCCACGATGCCTGAACTGCCATGTCTGTAGCTCCCGTAGAAATTAGTGCCCGATTTCCCTCCAGGGAGTCTTGTTGGAAACTGGTTCGTAACACCAATTGTGGGTTCAGCTAATATATGCGTAATAATATATTACAGATAATATATCTGTTATGTGAATGTAGAGGCCAGGCTCCCTACAGCTACCAATTTACCTAGTTGTTAGCCATCTGCTGCTTAAACACTGCCACTGTAAACACAGAAAGGAAGTTTTTTTACTCCGTGCGAGGACAAATACAGATCCTACAGTGTCACCACATTTCTGGTATACTCGGAGTCGTGCATTAATGCAGTTGCACAAGTCTTGCCTACATATTCATAAATACTTAACTTGAAGCCCGTTCTTCACTTGATTTAGATTACGCCTGTCGTGAACGCAGGTGGAGGAACGCAATGAGTGTCCTGGGCACTTTCATGCCAGGCGTCCTTTATGAATACGGCGGTTACTCTCTCATGTACAGCCTGTCTCAAAAGTAACAAAGCTGCTACATGTCTGAGTGGAGGTAAACCCAGGTCAGATTTCTTATTCCTTTGGAGTTCCAGGCAATGGAAATATTTGGAGTTTGAGGATGAGAGCTTGCCTTTCCCTCACTGACAGACGTTTTGGCGATGGCAACCATGATAATGACACGCTCATTGCCACGATGGCCAGTTGCAGTTTGCATAAGAGAAGTTTGCAAATACAGACCTAAAGCTTTTGAGCTGTGCAGTTGTAACAGGAGGCGGACTGTTTAATGTCGGATCAACGGCACTCACGCATGCATTGGATTCATTGTTTTTGACAAATACTGCACATTCTATGCTGAGTTGTTCTCTCGCTGCATGTCATTGTAGAGAAAATTGTTCACATCTGGCACATCAGGCTTTGCAGTTTGAGTTGCATGCAGTAATATCAGCCATCTGGATGTTGCATGTTTCCAGCTGCTATTAGAGAAGGTCTTGGCAGATTCGTGACCTTATGTCAGCATTAGATATTAGGGCGTCAACGCAGTGTTGCCTTTCACAACTTCGCAGAATCATATTTCACCCTCGTAGGTCTGCTGCGTCGTGGACGCCACTGTATTTCTTTCAGCTGTGTGTGTTGGACAGCTTCAGCGCTGTATTTGTACAGTCGGCTTCAAAAGTTTTCAAACCACAGGTTCTGGGAAGCAGCTGATTATTTCCAGCTGCTATTAGAGAAGGTCTTGGCAGATTCGTGACCTTATGTCAGCATTAGATATTAGGGCACCAAAGCAATGTTGCCTTTCACGACTTGGCAGAATCATATTTCACCCTCATAGGTCTGCTGCGTCGTGGATGCCACTGTATTTCTTTCAGCTGTGTGTGTTGGACAGCTTCAGCGCTGTATTTGTACAGTCGGCTTCAAAAGTTTTCAAACCACAGGTTCTGGGAAACAGCTGATTATTTCAGCAGCCTGTTGTTTGTATTTCTAGCATGTACGAACATAGTGGTATATGGTTTTACTGGCCACGGCCACAAATGGTTATAAAATTCAAGATTTTCTCCGATCTTAAGGTATGTAAACTTTTGATGCTGACTTGTAAAGTTTACCTTTGTGTGGCCACACTGGGGTTAAAAAGGAGCGCCCTGAACCGGCAAATCGAAGCAGCATCTGTGAGGCAAACAAAGCTCAGCAGAAACCCATCAAAAACGTAAGTTGTCGTGAATAAGATCTGGCGTAAGTGAAGCACATTCAAGTAGCACACTGTCTTGTGCTTTCAAACAAGTACAGTTTGCCATGCAAAGGTTTATAGCTTGAAATAGTATCGGTCGCATTGTTCTGCCAATGCGTAGTACCTAATGCTTTAAACTGGTTAAACTCGAAGTGGTACTGGTTGAGAGTGAATTGCCTCTGTGGAAATGTTCAAGGTTCTCAGTTATAGTTGAGATAAAATGGAACTCTGGAAATGGGTTCTCGTGAAATTTAAATTCAGAACCATGTTTGCGCTCTATCCGTTCACGTCTTTTTTCCTGTGTTTGTCCGTTTGTACGCGCAACGCTTCCCGATATAGGTTCATTCAACAGCATTCATTGTGCTTCTGAAGATCACTATGACAGGTTACTTTCTGTGGTGACAAGCTAGGGCAACTTGCTGCTGCATATGGGTTAAAGTTGAAATTTATTGAGTTATAATTTCAAAGCAGAAGTCCCAGAGTGGGTGGAATGTAAGGAAGACCTATGAAATAATGGAAAACCTTAATGTAATATGGTATCTATAACACACGCAAAGCAACAAAGGCAAGTATGCATTTCATGCAAAATCGAAATTCAATTATATATGGTCACCAGAAAAACAAAATGCACACATTGTATACATACGAAGCATAGGCAAAATAACGATCTACATTAATGGTCAAATGCATCGATTTTGAGTGTGAACATTCTTATGTGCCCTATTATATGTGTAAAAGAAAAGCCGTACTAGGTACTTGACGTAAGCGTGGAAGAAAAGCGCATTCTGTGCGACATTTTCTACAATTAGCAGAGCAGTGTTCATTGTAAGCTCTTGTGTTGTGTTTGACCTTCAAGCCCCTTCAAACGTTTGCTTCGCGATGTTGGTATGCGATGTCGGCACGTTGCTACTGCATTTCTCGAAATTCGCATTCCTTGTAACCTATGTCCTTAATATTGGCGAAGCACGGTATGCTTGCGATTCCTTCAGCATAGTTTACAACCACCGAGTTTGTTCATTGTTTGCTACATAAACTTTGTTTCTCGCATTGAAGTGATACTGCAGCGGAATCCAAACTGAGCTTATGCATGTGCGAAAAGTTTGCTATGAAGTGTAAAGAACAGAGTTGTTGCAGATGCTCTATAGAGAGGTAGGTATCTATGTGCTGTACAGGAAATCTCTGGGTAATTAATTTGAGTGACTAATCAAGGTGTTTCAATTCATGGGCAAGCCAAAATTGCACCTCCTCGTGCAAATTTGGCTTACAGGTGTGCCAGTGAAGCATTGCCAAATTTTCAGAATGGCTTGGACACTGCTCACCAAGATGAAGGTACGTTTGTGCTTGTTATCCTAAGTGACCAGCAGACCAGACTTTCAGTTCTCTCAGCTACTGTCATGGGTAAGGCCGAGAAATACAAAAAAGAAAGAAAAAAGGTGAGGCTATTATCTAAAAAAACTGACAACCAGTGTGCCGGAGGTGACGATGTAGATGGTGAAATGGTTTGGTTGGGCTGTGCCTAGGGGTGTGCAAATAGTAATTTTGCGACCGAATACAGATCGAATAGTGCCAGAAACGAATAGGATATTGGATACTTTTTGAACAGTTTTCAGATAAAAACACTGCTTTTCACATTTGTTATGATGATGACAAAATGTTTATTCAGAAGCGATCAACATTTTATATAAAATTATGTTCATATCCTATATATAGTAAGTGTCTGTCATAACATTGCAGGTTATGAAGCGCTTTATTAAAAATTCAAATGGAGCATTAGGAACAAATAGGTAGTTTCCTTGCATACCTAGTGTCCTTCAAAGAGTGCAGATGTTTGTGGTTTTAGAAGGAAAAGTCTGGCTCCACGAGCAATGTATAGCGTGATCCACCATGTAATAATAATAGAAACTGTATTGCAATGGAAAAGATTTGGAGCCTCTCAGTCCAGTGCCCCACTGGCTGTAACTTCTCACATTTTATGTCCACTATGGCCACTGGGATTAAATTTCCCGCATTTTTCTCAAATTATATGTCTGGTTGCACACACTTTAGGACTCAAAACTATTTGAAGAATACTCGTATTTACTAATACCGACTACTTGATTCAAAGATGGAATTATGCTATTCATATTATTCTAATTTTTCTACCATTCACACACCCCCCAGCTTATTCAGTGTGCAGCTGTGAGGCGACAGCAATATATATATATATATATGAATGTAGTACAGTATGGGCCTCTTGTTGCAAACTTCTGCGTGGAGAATAATGAAATCAAGGTCCTCAGTGGCAAGCAGTTTCAAGAGTGTTCAGAAATGTTTACTATAGACATCGAACTAAAGTGTGTGGTGTGGCAAATTGTGGTGCGGAAAAAAACGCTACTTCGGCAGCCCATGTGGGAGCACAGCTGAGCGTCTGTGGGGTAAGGGGAGTGAGGAGAGAAAGAAGAGAGTTAGAAAGAATTTTGAAGCGACACAGCTTCAGGTTCCTTATTTTATGACAGCGCTACCACTGACCACAGCCTGTTTACTCTGTCTAACGGACGCGTCCACTTGGTAGCGCGAGAAAACGTGGCTTTTGCATCGGAAAGTCCGGCCGACGACTAAATAAATGGACGAAACAGCCAAATAAGGCGATTTTATAATACTGCGGCACATTTGTTGATGTCGTGACGTACGATAACGTGTTGGTACAAACCCATGACTAGAGTGCACCGAAGTGCCGTGTGAATGGCGGTCGCGTTTCTCCTGGAATAGTGCTGAGCGAAACACGGCAGAGTGTGTAGTGAGTGACTGTTTACTTCCACCGATGGCCAAGACGCATTCCACAGGATTCGAGGCTGCACTTGTCTCCGTGCAAAATATGTCGTACAACCACGGTGTGAGAAAACGGATACAACAGACGCATCTGCACAAAAGTTCCGTTCAAAATGCGCGGGACGTCAAAGCTCAAAACCTGAGACGTCAAAATAGCACACTTGCACGGCTTTCGTCATAGCGCAGCTGGCCAATCCGTTTCTAGCTGGCGCGCGCCTTTATGGAATGACGGCCGGCACCGCGAGCCACGAACTACGAACGCGTCTAGACTTGCGTGCCGTTAAGTCACTGAAGTTGTATGCTGATTTTTTGCTTGTGTCAATTTCCTACCAGCATATTGTCTCACGTACGAGTGGGCACGGAACTCTCGTCATAAACGTATATCGACGCACCAAGCCTTGCGGGACGAATTTCCCGAAAGCTACGATGCTTCGTAACATGCGGATTCAGAGAGAGCTGGAGATGCTCAACTCGCAATTGCCTCCTGGCATCGTGTGCAACCCGGTCGCCGATATGTTGGACAGCTTTGAAGCTGGTGAGTATCTCGTTTACAGAGCACGAGCGGGCGTGGGACGCGGAAGCTGTGAACGAGTCGAGTAACGGAGCGCAAGTATTGTTTCGTTTTCACTCCGCAATTATCACGCTTTCAAGAGCCCAGTTCGTGTTAGTGCCCACGATTAATGTCATTTTCTGAGCCTGTCTATGCTTTCGATCGTTGCAGCCATCACCGGAGCAAGCGGAACACCGTACGAAGGCGGAACCTTCAAACTCAACATTCGCATCCCCGAAAGGTGCGGCCCATGCACCGCCGCGCTGTTGCTGTCATCTCTCGTATCTCATTTGAAACTACTGAGCGCATGCCTTTCTCGTACAGAATGTTCACCCGCATGCTCAACGACACAATCGTACAAAGTCCACTGGTAGGATGATTGTAAGATACGTAGATAGTTGTGAGGTGCTGATCGAATTCTACAAATATATATGCACACATGCCGGTTGTTTCTTTATAATCTTGTTCAGCAGCCTTGTAAAGAAAATCAATTTTCGCGCCGTTACTTAACTGCAACGTAATTCGATTCTCTTACGATGTAGCCAATTTACGAGTGATGAGTTCGACCTATAAATTTTGTATTCGGAAACTGTCGCATAACAAGTTGCTCGCTTGATTATGTTGGCGGTGCGCTTATCTCATAATGCAGTAGCGATATAATTTATGATCAAGCACCACTAACAGTGCAATGCTTCCAATATTTCAATATTTATTTGGCAGAGTGATTGCGCTTTGCACCAAATGATTGGCCGACTTTCCTGAGTGCGCAGCCTGTTGCCGCAGGTATTTCTGCACGGAGGTGATGATTTGTCTCTGTGGTGGCTGCACTGTGCAGGTACCCGTTTGAGGCACCCGTGGCAGTGTTCCAGACACCGGTGTACCACCCCAACGTGGACTCTACGGGCCGCATCTGCCTAGACGTGCTCCAGATGCCACCGAAGGTGAGGCAGGCGATGGGATTCGGGTGGCAGCTAACAATTACGTTTTGTCATAGCCACTTGAAGCCCAAAGACAGCTCAGGCATATAATTGCTTTTCAAGTTGGTTCGCATTACTGACTGGTATGCTACAAATGTGAAACACCCTGATGTTTGTTATAGTAAAAGTTGCTTTTCTTGGCCCCAACACAGAGATTATGTTTTGAGGGTGCACGTGCCCTGATTGTTCTTGCTTTTTCTTTTTTTTTTTTTTTTGTGATGGCAGAAGCGCTTTTTGTTGGAGTAAACTTTAGTTAGAAGTTGGCGCTTATTCTGTCGTTTTCTCTTTTGTTGTCGTCATTTTTGCGCTCTTAAGGCATCACGCAATCGTACAAGCTCACCCAAATTTCAATTCTTGTAAACAGAGATGAAAGTGTAGCATCGCATAACTAGTTGGGCTGTTGATGCTGCATTCTGAATTTTCATGCTAACATGCAGTATTTGGAATGCACCCTGCGGTTACTTTTCGTATGTGAACACAATGGTCTAGATTTCTCCACCACTGACGCTAAAAATATAATTAAATCACTTCCATGCAGCTGTGCATGCATCTGACTTAATATCCGGGATGAATATTTTATGTAATCGCTCAGGAGTTAATTTCGCAAAGGATTGGCAATATTGTGCAAATATAATGTACAAGCTAGGGGTCTCTGGAGAATAGAGCTTATGCTCAAGAACTCGCATAAAGGTGAGTACTTTATCGTGAGTACTCCCAAGTGATGAGATTACAGAAAACTTATTCAGGAGTGTCGACGGAATTTTCATATAATATTCTGGGGATTTGTCAATTCTAGATAATTAGGGGGTAAAAAAAAAAAGAATTTTTCACACTGGTTGCTTTGAATTGGAGAAAGTGGTAATCGCAGCAGTTATGATAAATGTAGTGGTATGCCAGAATGGAGCACATTTCTTCAGCCAGACCCACATAATCTGCTAATAATGGTCTCTTTTGCTGGTTTTGTTAGTGTGAGCCTGGATGGGTGGTTGGAATATTATGAAACTGCCTATTCAGCCAAATGGTGATATAGTACATCTCACCTGATTTACAGCGTACTGAAAATTACGGGATGGTGTAATAACTTTTTGAATCACTAATTTTTCCTTGTGCTTGAATGACCCTCTAGGGTCATAGACTGCCAGGAAATTTTGATAGAAATAGTCAGGGAAAACCTGGAAAAACAAGGGAACTTGAAAATGCCAACACATTAGACACCCTGTCATATTGGCTTAACAGTATGCGATCCCTTTTCTTCTAGCAAGTGCAGTTCGAACATCAAGAAACAAGCAGTAGCCTACTGCTACCTATTGGAAATGGGCTCATTTATTTCAGCTAGTCGGTTATTTTACCTGGCCCTCTTGTTTTGACTGCCAGCATGTAACATGACTGCCACTGTTTTAACATAGTTTTTGTAGTGTGTATGTGCCTTCATGAGGTTGCTTATGCAAGGGTTGAAATATTTGTCAAAATACAGTGAAAGCAGTTTTTTAGCCATAGTGATGTGATTCCCAACATGGCTACCGCTCAATATACAATGTATTTACTGCCCGTTTAATTCGTAGCCACTCATTGCGCACTTTTCACTAAGGTGCTTCAGTTTGGCTATTCATTACATACCAAACATGTTCTACAGAGCGGCGATCTTGCTGTTAGCCTGAAATTTCACGCTGGCCTCCATAGATCACATATATAAGTGATGGTGACATTGGCGTAATTGCTACTGCATGAATGCAACTCTGAATTTATCTCATGTGGTAAAAAAAAAAATGCGCTCCAGGAAAGATTCAAATTCATGCGGCATACCGGCATTAGTTCAAGGCTGCTGTAGTGGCAGGCAGAAATGACTGTCATTTTGTTCTTAACGAAACCTTGTGTGTCACATTAATTGTAGAAGTATTCTTGTGACTGGAGCTCTACAGAACTTCAGACACCATGGTGTAGTAAAGAATGTGAGGCTGGGCCTGACATCCAGGACGTTTGTAGATGTGTAGGGTACAGCTACAGTAAAACGTTCGCGTTCGCGTCTCATATTGAACGGAGCTATGGGCGATTACAAGTTACCCTTCTCCCTAGCCATGCTTTTTCTCCTCAACTCGTTCTCCGAGTGATCGAGACTAAGCTCCGCCTTCACTGCGTCATGTGACATCACGTCGTCTACTTCCGGTTGTCTTGGAGCCAGCGTGCGAAGCCTCTACAACCTCTCTGCTAGCTGCCTGGCCGTCGATCCCCAGCAAGAGCTATCCATGCAGCAAGGCATTGCGAGCATTCGGTTGCAGTGCCGAGCATGTCCGGTATTTCGGTAACCACAGGTGAGCTGGACGTTTTGACGGATGGGCAGAGGCGTAAACTAAAGCCCCTCCATACTACTACTCCTGTGATGAAGGAGCTTTAGGGTAGACGTATGTGAGTGGGCCGATCGGCATGCACAGTCCAGCCATCTAGTGTTGCAGAGCTTAACCGGCCAAATACAGAGCTAATATTGCTGTAACCAAATGTAAAACATTTTAAACATACAAAAAGGCAACGTGTTCAAGATTAGGCTCCTGCCGAAAAGTTGCGCCAGCAGCAAAGTATAGAATACACTTGGTTACTGCTATACATTAGCTCTGTGTTTGGTTGAGCTTTGTAGTCGCCAGGTGGGGGGGGGGGGGGGGGGGGGCTGCACCGTGCAAGCAGCTCATGTTTGCACCTCCGTTAATCCCATAAAACGCCCAGCACACTTGCGCTTGCATTTACCCAAATACCGGACCTGTTAACTCTATTGTGGTAGTAATCCTTTTGCGTGAAGTGATGGCCGCAAACGGGTAGATGCTGGAGCCAATCGGATACCGACAGTCCGATGCGCTGCAGCCACTCCGCTCGTCTGCTGCCTTGCAGAGGGACACGATGTCACAGCTTTGCCAGTTGCTACATTTGCAGCACACAATGTAACAAGGGCGAACCACGGTGCTTGCGAAAAGAAAGATCGAGACCAATACTGACCGCGCAGCTCTCGTCAACACGAAGCACGTTGTAACACAAGCAGAGGTTACTTGCTGTGTGCTGGAAGTGCTTGAGTGTAGTGATAAATTGTCCTTGTGCATTCTCTTTCTGTAACTTTTTTTTTATAGAAACAAGTTAACCAACATTCCAACTATCTCGAACAGCATTTGTTCACCATTTAAGTTGGAAAAATTATCAATGACGCACTCTGGGCAGGCAATTGGATAGCTCGCCCTACTGATGTTATATAGTCACCTCCCGTCACTTGGTCAGGGGCGGCTGAAAACTCAGGAGAGTGGCGTGCTGCGATCAGTAGCGATGTACATTTTTAACACCTTATAATAAATTGCACGCTTTACGCGGAGCACTTAGATGCGTCAATTAATAATCAGAAGGACCTACCCTGACGACTCAGTACGTTTGTACGAAATCATCAAAATTGTTTCAGGGTCCCTTTAATTAACACTTCCGTCGTCCTGGTCCCGCCACCTTCCCCCAATCCTGCGTCAGGATATGGATGACATCATCCTCCGCCAATATGGAGGTTTGCAGTCTTTTTCCTCCAAGGAGAGGTTGGCATTTGCTTGGCCCAAAACAAACGTACATCACTGTGCACAAAGAGGGAACTACAGTGACCCCTTTTCCAACATGGACGTGGCAGTTTGGGCCCAGTGGTATCCCAGAAGGGCATCTGTGTCTGGTTCACTTCTTCTTGGTTGCCTTAAATCATGTGAAGGAATAGAGAGTTTTAGAATAGGGGCCCCAAAGAGCTTTGTGGATGTTAGCGTTGGGGCATGCAGGAGTGAAGAGTTTTGGAATAGGCCTTTGCGTTTGCGAATAGCATCCTTGCGCTTGCAGCGCCACTATGGTCTCAAAGAAAAGCTATTATAAATATTAAAATAAACTATACCATTTTATGATAAGAGGAGTAACCTTGACTTTCGTGTTCTAGTGTTTAATTACAATTTAGAGGTTATTCGTTAGCAGCAAGCGATTGGTTGCGCTTAATTTTGAGTAACCAACTTTACGTGCCTTCACCAGCCAAGCTAATCCATGTTAGGCCTACAAGCCATGAAATCGACAATCGAATTCAGAATCAGCGGCGTCTAGTAAATCAGTCTTCATTACACACATTAGGTGAGAGAAAGCGATAACCGCAGTCACTTCTCCAGTTTACGAACTTCACACGTTACCACGAATCGAGCCCAGTTTGGTGCTCGGTTAGAGCCGTTGCTTCGATGGGTGCCGCCATTTTTGTTGACGCAAAGCTTTTGGGGCCGCTTTTGGGGTTCCTGCTACATCACTGAAATAGCGTGCCCGACACAAAACCCAAACGCAGTTTGCATCTCGCGCATGTGCAGTGGCTTCGACACTATTTATTTGGGGCCCTAAAACGTTCGGGGCCTCTATTCTAAAACTCTCTAATGTCCCCTTGCAAATTGCCCGAACCTGTCCTGGCAGTGTCCTACTGTTTGCCCTGAATAATCGTAGTTGGAGATGGCTCTGACAAAGGCGTCGGCTTGCCTACCATTGTCGCGTTCTCCATGAGCAACTGTTTTCGCGGGTTAAACGGCCGGTACAACAGTAGGCATATGTTACACTCTCTGTTTAGGCTGCACCAATGCACTACCACAATTCTTAAGGGCAACAGACATGCACCAACGGCTTTAGCATTTACCTTGTGCTGTGAATGACTGTGTGCATGGGTTCGGTACGTATTTCTTTGATGTTTCTTCTTCCACCATTCTATGCTGTTCTGGTGTGCCTTCTTGCATTTTTCCTGTTCTCTCTCTCTTGCCTGAGCTATCTAGTCATCGGATGGCACTAGCATCAGAGTGCTAGCACCATTTGTTGTCGTAGCTGCTCACTGTGACGCGGACTCCTGCGATAATGTGCGTGTCATGGGGGGGAAGCAGTGTGTCAGGGGACACAAGAAAGTAGCAAGTTTGCACGAATTGTCTACTGAAACGACGCTCAAAAGAAACGTGACATGATACACGGTGCAAGTGCTGCCGTCTATATTCATGTTTCAATAAAGAACGTGGCCATAGTTTTCAGATGTTTGTTAATCAAGAAGACGATGGAATGCTCCCTGCCCATTCCGCTGGCATACATAAACGCATTATATTCTGTGAACAGGACATTGTCTATAGACAGTGGTGCGTCTCGTGGCTTCATGTTCTTTGGTGCGTTGTTTCAGCTGACGGTTATTTAGACTGTGCACCAGCTGGCTCAGATTCGGACACTCGTCCAGTGGCTTTTGTATGTGCGTGTTTGCACAGCCTAGTCTTCGCTAATGCTTACTACTTTAGTGGGCCCGGAAATGGCTGTTAACTCTTTGCCATTGTGTTGTTATGTGCAGGGTCGCTGGCGGCCATCGCTGAACCTCAAGGTCGTCCTCCTGTCACTTCACGCCCTGCTAGCACAGCCAAATCCTGATGATCCACTTGTGCCAGAACTTGTGAGTCGACTACAGTCCGTGACAGTGATTGTCATATGCAGTGGAACTTCACTGATCCGTCCTCTTTGTCCATTGTAATGCTGCTTAAGCGTGGTCGTTATCATGGTGATACTATCATAGTGACCAGGCTTTGTTTGCTGAATAAGTTTTCCTTGCTGCTACTACATTTCGTTCCTATGGTCTCGTGAAAAACATTTTATTAGAGATGCCTTGCTGTAAATAACGGCTGTGTTGTGTTAATTTACTCACTTTCTCTCAATGCTCTGGGGATGTACTCTCATGTTCCCTATCTCAAATGATGCCTTCACACAAAACTGCAACAGTGATCTTAAGATCGACCCCATACTTCATTCCATGCCTAGCAAGTAACTCTACGGAAGTTAGGCAAGTAGAGTGGTCATACGAGTCTCACTCTTGGCATTTGCCAATGCAGTTGTATTAGATCTGCGATACTGTCTATGGAATAGCTACCTTGTATACTATATTAGAACTACAGCTTGTGGACTTGAGGTCATGTCAAATCATGTATTATTTGTGTGTGTGTCCAGGATGCAACAAACAATGTTTTGTTCACGGAGGCAAGTGGTGCGCTGCTGGTCGCATAAATGTGTCACTTAGCACGTTCAGCTGTAAATGGGCTGGGATCTGCAATGCCTTCCATGTAATAGCGTTGCCTGCTGTGCATGAAACGGAGTATAAAGACATGTGACTACTAGCATACAATCTTTTTACAAAACTGAAAGCAGTCAATTTTAAATTGCATTTCGTATAAGAAAGAAAAGAAGGGGAACCAACGGGCCCAATTTTTGTTAATGAACCATATGAAGCCAACAGATAAGGAAGCCAAGGAAAGCATAGGGGAAGTTATTTGTAGTTTTAATTGAAGTGTACAAATGATAGATTAAAGGGAACTTGCCACCAGCGAGAGCCGAACTCACAACCTTCGCGTTGTGCGACGCTAACTGGCTAATGCCATTCGAACAACCATCTTCATAGCACAATTAATTGGTCACAAATAAGGCAAAGGCTGTAGGTTTTGCTCTCAACCGGCAGCGAGTTGTTTTTTCGTCCACTTCCATTTCACTTTAAGCTATCAATTGTATATTTCAATTACAACTACAAATAATTTCCCTGTGCTTTCCTTGGCTTCATATGCATTTGATTTCATATAAGAGTGGAATTTAAACTCAAGACCATGTGCCCCTGTATTTTTACGATGCCTGCCCAGTTGCGTTGCAGTACACAGTAGCCTGTGGTTCACTGTGTCGAGGCCGCATTCCCAGACCTGTTGTTGCTTGAGCATGGCCAGCTTTTGCCAAGCACTGTTGCCGCACCGTACTCACTCCTTTGTTTCCACATGACAGGCAGTGAGAGAAAATTGATATGATGCTAACGACGCCTTATAAATTGTGGCCAGCTATTGGGAAGGTGGCACCCATAAGTGAACTTTGGTTTACTGTCCCTGGGCAGGCCATTTAAAAAAATACAGGAGGCATTGTGGGTACTATAACCAGCACAGAAGTCTCAAAATGTGCGCTGATCTCGTAGCAACATGGCCTAGAGTGCATACAACAGGACACGAGATACGAACAGGATAAATGTGCGGTGCCACTTCTCCCGTCGTCTGCACTGTTCACCACATTGAGCGTAAGCCAACTATCCCAGCGTAGATTCTGGCGCTTTGGCTTTATGGCTGTGCAAGATGTGGCACTGCGGAATTTGAGCGTCAACGAGGCAGTGGTTTAGCCGGAACGTGGCTTTATTATGCGTAGTAAATTGATTCACTGTTTACTTAAGTGTTCCTTTAAAAGTGCAGTTCCCCAGTATGATCATGTGGCTGTCGATGCACACCCCTGGCGCGACAAAACTTGTCAACAGTCGGTGTTGCTCACGTCTCTCATTTTCAGACATGAGTCACATGACAGACCAGCACAAAAAGCCCGCGTTTCTAGAGTGATGCAGAAATTCAAACACTTCTTTCCGACTCCAGCTCGGAGGACTACGACGTTGATTACGAAGTTTCTTCAAGGGACAGGGACAGCAAAGAAGAGGCCGTGTTGCCTGAGGAAAACTAATGATCTTAAAATTAATTCATTAATTAGCATAAGACTAATTCTCAGAATTTCCTGATCTGTGTTCGGCGGCATATCACATAAATAGCACTTGAATTTAAAGCCTGCAAGTATGTTACTTAGACACAAATTTAATTGCATGCCAGAAAAGAAACTCGCACCCAAAAAATTAAGACTGCTGTGCACCACTTTTTTTTTTTTTCTTTATCCCTCCCCAGGCTGACCAGTTCAAGTACCAGAGGGAAGTGTTCAACAGGCTGGCCGCTGAACACACGCGACGCCACGCCATGGGCTGAACCTTCAGCACGCCGACCTAGTCTTGTTCACACTGCGCCCACTTGGGCCAGTGGGTTTTCCTTGTTTCATCTCCAAGGAGATCGGGAACTAAGAATAAGTTCTTGTTCATACTCCGGTGCACTTATTTATTTTAGATTTTTAAACATACGGGCTTGCCAGGATCTCTTCACTGAGCATATAGCCCATTCATGCCTTTGTTTATGTTTATGATCAGCCCTGCAGTGATGTTCATGACTCGGTTTTATGTACCATCATGCTACAGTGTCCCAATTTTGTCCTGTGCTGGCAGACTTGCAGCCTTGCATTGGGCTCTGTATTGTGCAATGGAAGCTTTGATGGAAATGAGCCGTAAAACAAAGCCATTCTGGAGGAAGTTTAGCTTTAGTAATCATAACTTCACAATAACCCATTGGATCATTTTTTCGTTGATCATGTGCTATGCTAGCAACACCAAGTCATGTTGCATTTAGAAAAATTTAGGTTTTAGTGAACTAGAGAAGCAAAATGTTGCCTCGGCGCTGTGAGAATGTGTCAAGGTATGTCTTTCCAACCGCAGAATGTTTAAGATATCAGTATATTTGTCGTGCGTGAATCTCCTTTGCAATAACCTGTGTTCAAATTTCTGATACTTCAAGGCAATAACGTTGTTTTAGAGTCAAGTACTGCCAACTTGTGTTAACCTTGATGGGACCTTGAATTATCCATTGGGTCGAATTAAAAAAGAAACAGGAAGAAGACCCAAACACACCGCTGCTTCTTGTGGCAGCATTTACCCTATTCTAATGCACCCCCGAATCTAACTTTCACGAAGTGTTTAGCAGTTCTGTTAGGAAACTATTGTAAAAGTTAATTACACTCAGCTCCTAATTACGGTAACATAGAAATGACATTGGAGCTCCTGGACCAATCTTTATTGAGCAAGAAAAATGCAGCATGCCTCCACGATTGGGAAACGATGAAACCAGTGAAGCTCATCTTAGAATGTAAATTTATTTACACCTAATGTCCATTGTCGTCCCTCTCAGACAGCAGTTTATCGCTGTCTATGAAGCACATGCTTTCCTTATGATATACAGTGCGTTTGACACTCTGCATTCATCGAAGTGGCTCCGCAAACGTGATGGTGTACCACACCTAGACTAACTGCTTCGCTGGCTCATCCTGTGACGCGTGCAGTTCTCCGGAACGCTGAAAACATATGACCTGACTTAGTTTCGGGATTGAAGTAACAAGTTCTGGCCCATAGAAATCTATGGGCAGGCACCAGCCGGGACCTTCAGTCAGGATCAAATTAGGCAGAGTCAAACATACAAATTTAGCCTGGTTTTCCAGAACTATCAATATTTTTTTACTAATTTACTGTAGAGAAATTGCAGCAAAGTCCTGTTTTCTTAGCTAATTGCCAGAGTATTTTAGATGGAACCATGGACCATATTCTGAAAAGATCCACTTCGACGATACTATTGCCTTGGCCAACGGTGCGCACTGATTGGCTGTTTTAGAAAAATTTGATGAGCTGATTGGCTTGTTGAGCACAACGTCATTCAAATTTTGCTCAACCAGCCAAGCAGCGTGCGCCTGATGGCGATATTGTTTCCGAGGCAATATTATCGCCCAAGTGGATCGTTTCAGAATACGGCACCATTAGAGATGTGTGTGTTTCTTGCATATTTAGACTGGCGAAGTGGAAGCTTACAATGCTAATTAATAAGTTGCACTGTCCAAGTAATAACACGTTGATGCCAAAGCATTGGAGCTTGCCGAATCGTGTACTGGGGTGGCTTGGTAGGGAGTTTAGAATTGTTAAGACGGAATGAGGACGGAGAACAAGCAGATCACAGTACCAGGTTTCTGCGCCGAAGTGGTGAAAAAGTTCCGAATTGTCCCAATCGTTCCAAATAATGGCTTTTCTGGCTTCAATTAGCACCACTGTCATTGCACTTAGACGGGAACCAAACATTTCCATTCATGGCACCACCTATTGTGCTACAGGAAGCCGACGCTTTTAACTCTGTCATGCCGACTGTACAGTATTATTGCCAGACTGAATTTCGACATATGTACTGACTTCCCAAACCATTCAGCTTTTTATTGCCTACCAGAGGAATTCAGAGGAATTCCTGAAGTTTATTTCCATGTTGGGAATGTGATGGTTTTCATGTGATACAGGGCACATTACAGCGTTAATACAGGCCTAAAAATGTTCCTTATGGTTGTCAATTGAAATTGGTACCACATCGCATGCATTCTAGCCGTGTTAACAGCATGGTCACTGCTATTTGCAAAATGGATGTGCGCACTAGCAATGTGCAATTAAACATTGCAAATGCTATGAAAACATGTTCATGTCTTATTGTGTCATGTACTCGGCATTATGTAGCTACCGATTGGAAGACTTGCTCTGCTACTTTTAATGTTAACCTTGTGTGGCATAATCCTAACAGTGGTTAGCTGGTGAGAAATGGTCACGAGAAAAAATAAACAATGTATGCATGTCAGTATGATAGCATCTTCATGTTCATGTTAGTGTACAGTGAGCTACATAAAGGTCATAAGAAAATTCTCTGCTTTGTTCATTACTAGTGCCTTATGTATTGTTCGAACATTGGCATATAAAAATGCCAGCCTTCGAGAGAGTCTGTGGAATTGATTTTCACTGTTTGGAAATAAAGATGTACATTTGGGAGCCAGCTCCTGCCTCGTCCATGTTCTTTCATCTTTTTTTTTGCACTACTAAGCGTTGTACAGTTTCTATGAATTAAAGAGGAATTGAGACTAGAGAAATGCTGCCTCATTGTCTGCATAGTTTTGTATAAATAAGCACTATAGACTCTCTTTCTTGGATTTGCCGAGTCTTTATTGCTGCATCAAAAGCAGAAAGCGAAAGAAAAATTTTGAAATTTATCAGGCAGTAGGATTCACACCACCGGCCCTAACACTAAGTGTTTTTTATGGGTAATAGCCGAGACGCTAATTCATGACATGTAATCTGTTAAGCCCATGTGAACAAAAAATTGCTCACACTCCTAATGCGAAACTTGAATTTACGAAAATTTTTAGTATAACGCAAAAGTGTTAGCTTTTCAAGATTAAGGTTTAATTGTTACAGTCGACTTCCGTTAGTTGTACCACGATGAGACTGATGAAATTGGTCAAGTTATCTGGTGGGTCGAATTAAACAAGATGCCAAAAAAAAAAAAAAAAAAAAAAACACCGCTTGTTCTAACACGTCCCCAAATCGCATATGCGCCCACTTTCTGTGTGTCCAAAGTAGAGAAAGGCTGCTGTTGGGGTCACCATAGGGGTAAGGTGTGTGCGTGATGGCTTGTCAAGTTTGAATTATCCGGCAAAGGCTAATTTTATTATCGAAATAATGAAAGTTTGGGCCCATAGAAATGCATGGGCGCTGGCCGGGACCTTTGGTCGGCATTGCATAAACTGAAAAATTCTGTTAACCAGAGCCTACGGAAGGTAACTGCATTTGAAATGTGTGAATGGAAACCCTGCGCTCTTTACGAGCATTTGTGAGCCATGTTGCAATTCAAGCATACCAGTCTAAAGGAGTAAGACTATTCAAATTTGTGCCCGTGTGGATCACTTCTGTCAACTCTTTAGAAAGAAGTTCCTGTATAAAAATGTATTTTATTTGCTTTACTAAGTCCTGTGCACAAAATTTATTCATTCTATGTCACGCGCTGCCAATCACTGCGATATTGCCATTTCTTCATTGTGCTTGGCACTGTGACGTGCAGCGGTACACACATTTCAACTATTTCCAGCAGGCTCCCAAGTAATGATGACTTTTCATTATTTAGTGTGTCAAATGAAGGTTCGAATCCTCAAAACCCAAGAAGTACTGGCAAGCCTCGCCCAATTTACAGTAGCACCACTTGTATGAACCAATTTTGTTTTCATTTTTCAGGAGATGCATGCCCCTTGATGTCATGATACGGAAAGTGGTCACATGGGAGCAGAACATCGCACTGTTTTAGCACTCGCAGCTCACTTGGTCATCGGTTAGGCTACTAACTAGCAGCATAACTGACAACCGAACAGCTGGAGCCGAATGCCTACTGGGAAACGAAATCGAAACTGGTTCTTAGAAGTGGGATTACAGTAAATTGTTTAGGGCTTTGCGAGGCTTGCCAGTATTTCTTCTTGGGTTTTGAGGATTCGGACCTGGATTTGACGCAAAAAATTTTGAAAAGTCAAAAATGTTGTGTCAGTATTCTCTTCAGCAGAGCACCAAAGCATTTCTTTCATGCTGTGTGCATCCCTCTTAAGCTCATTCACACTAGGCCGACACGACACCGATTTTGGTCTGCCAACTGTTGGCGAAAGCGTTTTCCTTCCTTTAAACCTTGGGCTACACCGTTTTCTGTCCTGTAAACTGCTGTCGCCAACAGTCGGCAGACCGAAATCGGTGTCGTGTCGGCCTAGTGTGTATGAGCCTTTAAGGAAATGGAAATGACTCGGGAGCTGACCTGACCCCAATAACTGCTGGTACATGAGAATGTCGTACAGAATGAGAAGTGACTCTACGTAGATTCAAGCGTGCCATGCTTATTTTCCACCAGCTAGAGTGTGTGCATAGTACTTTGGCAGTTTGTTCACTAGGTAGGCGAAGCCAGCATACGTACCTGCGAAAAATAAGTTTCTGCATGTGGCTCAGTTTGATGGAGGAAAATAAAAAAAAATTAATTGCCAAGTTGCAAGCATTAAGCTTACAGTTGCAGTCCTACCACTCCATGAAATCATGTTGTAGAAATAATGAAGTGAAATAAATTGAGGATTCACACTTTGTAAAGACTGATGCAGAGTCAAAATGAATAAAAAGGCACGTCTGCCAGCTGATTGCTGTCAATTAATGTTTGAACACTTTTTCAGCTATTGCTGAGCAGGGCATCCAAGTACCAATTGCCTTCTGCTTTTACGAAGTCTTTCTTTTCGCATTAGAATGGCCGAGAATGCCTCGTGTAGCGAGTGTGGTCACGAAGAGAGCCTTCGACGCGTTCCGTGTGAGTGTCCTCACTGAAGTGTACAGACACAATCGCTCGCAGTTGTGCTAGCTCTCAATGATCCCAGACCGTTATCGGAGCAAACAATTTTAGAACGCCGACCTTATAAGCCATCGCAGCTGAGGGCAACGAAGGCACTGTTACAGTTTTTAAGGACAACAGACCTGCACCGGCGGCTGTAGCCTGCATTGGTGTTCATTGTGCTGCACGTAATCCTGTGCTGTGATAGTCTCTGTGCTCCCTGTCTCTCTCTACTTTTTTTTATCTTTCTATACCTCCCCCTGCAGATAGCAAATTGGATGTTCCCTTCTGGTTAACCTCCCCACCTTTCACCTTTCTTCTGTTTTTCTCTCTCCTTGCTTCAGTTTGCCCTGCACTGACGTTGCCCCCTCAGCTCTCTTGTAGTAGGTAGCAGTAGCAGCGGTCTCTTGTGTCAGAGCCACACATACTAGCTACAGCCCTCTTTCATTTCGCAACTTCCTCCATCGATTGCTGTTGTGGTGGCGTCTCAGAACGACGAGACACTCCTGTGGTGGATGGAAGATTGCAAACTAGAGCTCTGCCAACAGATCCCACGGTTTATCGACACATTTTCCAACGCCCTAAAAGGACTTTTGTCGCAAAAAATGTACTGTAATGGCTTATGGTTTTCACAAGATATGCTTCAAATTAATTAAATTATGGGGTTTTACGTGTCAAAACCACGATCTGATTATGAGGCACGCCGTAGTGGGGGACTCTGGAAGTTTAGACCACCTGGGGTTCTTTAACGTGCACATAAATCTAAGTACACGGGTGTTTTCGCATTTCGCCCCCATCGAAATGTGGCCGCCGTGGCCGGGATTCGATCCTGCAACCTGGTGCTCAGCAACCCAACAACCCCACTGAGCAACCACGGCGGGTACAAGATATGCTTCAATCACATGATTAGAGCACAGAAAAATACAACTGTAAGTAGCATGGAAAATCTAATTCAATAAAAGCAGTGATGGTAGAATGTCTACCGCCATGTACTTTATCAAAGAAAAGAAAAAAACACCCCTTCTTGTGCACGCAAGAAGCCATCCACAGAAGAGACAGAAGGGAAAAGGCAGGGAGGTTAACCAGATGAGAAGATGCGGTTTGCTACCCTACGCTGGGGAGAGAGTGGAGGAGAGGTAAAGTGGCAAGGAAGTAGAGACATAGAAGGAAAGGGAGCACAGATACACAATCACAGTCAGTCACTGCATACTATCACTGCACAGCACTTCCAGCACTACAAACCTCTGTTCAGGCTACAGCCGCTTGTCCAAGTCTGTTGACCATCCTTCACACAAACTTTCAAATGCAGCTACGTTCTGTTAATTAGACACCGGTTCATTTAATGTTTTAGTTTATGTGATCCCAACCAAAGGCCCCGGCCATCCAGCAAGTGTCAAAATGCCTATGATGAACTGGCTTGTCATTAGCTAAAAAAGAGGCATTTGCTCATGATCAGCTGACATCAAAATCCCTAAGGGGTTTATGTATTCAATCACTCCATTTCTCAGCACCTTTTCTGTTCTTGAGTCACAAGATAAATGCATAATACTTGCAGACAACCACTTCAGATAATAGAAACGAAGCTGTGGAGCCAAGATTGCCTACCTGTATTACTGCGCTAAGTAGTCGGGCAGAGTTCGGCACCACTCACAGTTTCTTAGACTTTGCTTGGCTTGTTTACCCCTTTATAAAATGCAGCCACAATCAAAACGATTTCAATGCACACCATCTGCTTCACTTGTTTTCAAGAGCCATTTGTAGCTGAAGTTTGCATTATTAAAGTCGCCAAGTCAAGCTGAGCCAGTGCACGACAGTCACCAGATGTGAATGCCATTTTATTTACTTTAGAGATACTTAAATTTGTGAGCCAAAAACTAGAAAAGAACCAGAATGAAGAACCAGACTTAGCTCTGGGCAAAAAAAAAAAAAACTAGTTGGCGACAATTGATGGCGTCGGCTCGGGAATGCGCCGCTGTGTATGCAATGTGGCCGCATATATGTATATAGTATTCACAAGTTTCTGAAAAATAAACAGTTGATAGTTTGCACTTTGTGTCCTGTGTTTGTGTGTCCGGTCCTTTCGTAGTTTTTGCACACAAATTCAAGCATGCTTAACCAACTAGCCAAACCTTAAGAGCAAAATATAAAATAGCACAAAATGTCCACACTGACTGGTAAATTCTACGCACTATGGTAAATAAAGCAATTTCTATGTCCCTTGTCAGAAAGCACTGACGACATTGCAGGTTTCACGAATGTGCTTGAGCGCTGTAGCTTTGCCTTCGTGGCAAGAAAAACAGTTGTCTGCATGCATAGTATAGAGATGTTTTATTATGGAAGCAACTAAAACTGATAAATGATGTGTGACAAGTGTGTGCGACGCTGGTTGCAAATAGATGAGTAATCAAAAAGATGCGGTTTTAATTTACACTCATATTGAAAACTGGTATACAACGTCCATTAGAGATAAGAAGGGGATGGGGCAGGTAGCTACGAGTCTAGTTTCAATAATGCATCCCTCTGGAGACGCAACACTTCGGCCAGCTTGGGGGGCAGCTGGTTGATTTGGGCATCGAGGTCGCGGAGGGCCTTTTCGCGGTAGGCTGCGTAGTGGCCTGGGAGATTCAGCTCCCTGTAGACTGCCTTCACCGCTGCCTCGTCAGCACCACCAGGTGTACCACGTCCCACGTGTGCCTGCAACAACATAGCATTGGTACTATTACTTTTGTGCAAACAACGATTTGCTACAACCACTGCTTTCGTTTTTCTTATTGGTGAAGCCTAGTTCTCATGGTTTTCAGTGGTTTGTGAACACTTTTGTCTGAAGCCTCATGTGTCATACGTGTGCTCATCTGACAGGTTGGCTTGCTGGCAATAGCACTTACACTTAGCGTTTTGCACTGGTTCGTGTCTCTTTGTCTGCAGTCTCTTGTGTGTCATATATCTAATCACAAAAAAATTTTAAAAAATAGCAGCAAATCCAATAGAACTAAGATGGGGAAATAAAAATAGTTCGTTACAACACAAATTTCGTTAAATCGAAGTTGGTTATATCGAGGTTTGACTGTATTTCATGTCTAGCATACTTAAAATGCACCTATCCAAGCCACTTGAAAGTATGCCTGATAAAACAGTGAAAAACCACGAAAGAAGTACGTAAATCCGCTACAGGTGACATACTGACGTGGTGAGCAAACATCCAGCCGTCTACATGCCAACTTGTTTTACTAAAACACTTTACATATTGTATTATTCAAGCCTGCGGCAAAGGTGTAATCAGAAGTGTATCCGGAGTCCCCCACTACGGCGTGCCTCATAATCAGATGGTGGTTGTGGGACATAAGACCCGAGAATGTAATGAAATTTGTAAGAATTTTTGAAGGCAATATTAGCAGCAACGAAACGCTTGCAAAAGTGAGACCTTGATGTTCATGTGGTCATTTGTATATTGCTAAATAAAATTGTAGTGAAGTTCTCCTGGCAGTACTTGGAAATTGACGTTGGGGGAGGAGGGGGGGGGTTGTGTAACTGATTGACCCCCCCCCCCCCCCCGCCGGTAGGAAGATCTCCCGGATTTAGTTTCTCCGAACCTGGCAGGTATGGTGAAGAATCACACCGTGGTACAACAGCGAGTTACAAAACTAACTTTTAGAGCACAGCTCTTAGGCGCCCGTTCCTGCATTGAGCATCGGTGTAACTGCGCGAATGCGCTCATGCTACTGCTCGCGCGTTCTTCATATTCTTCTTTAACAGCTGGCTCAAGAGCGTCCCTCGGCATAACTGCACAAACATGCTCGTGCCACTGCTCGCAAGTTCATCGACGTCTTCTCCCACAGCTGGCTCCAACGCCGCTCATCATGCCAGCGTTCCCATACTGCCCCTCGCGCTCGTACCACTGCTCGCGCGTTCATCATCGTCTTCTTCTGCAACTGGCTGTGATGCCGCCCATCATGCCAGCGTTCCCATGCTGCCCCTCGCGCATTCGTCATCGCCTTCTTCCACAGCTGCCTCCAATGCCGCTCATCACGCCAGCGTTCCCATACTGCCTCTCGTGCTCGTGCCACTGATCGCGCCTTCGTTGTCATCTTCTTCCCTAGCTGGCTCCGATGCCGCTCATCACGCCAGCGTTCCCATACTGCCTCTCGTGCCACTGATCGCGCCTTCGTTGTCATCTTCTTCCCTAGCTGGCTCCGATGCCGCTCATCACGCCAGCGTTCCCATACTGCCTCTCGTGCCACTGATCGCGCCTTCGTTGTCATCTTCTTCCCTAGCTGGCTCCGAGGCCACTCATCACGCCAGCGTTCCCATACTGCCTCTCGTGCCACTGATCGCGCCTTCGTTGTCATCTTCTTCCCTAGCTGGCTCCGATGCCGCTCATCACGCCAGCGTTCCCATACTGCCTCTCGTGCCACTGATCGCGCCTTCGTTGTCATCTTCTTCCCTAGCTGGCTCCGATGCCGCTCATCACGCCAGCGTTCCCATACTGCCTCTTGTGCCACTGATCGCGCCTTCGTTGTCATCTTCTTCCCTAGCTGGCTCCGATGCCGCTCTACATGCCAGCGTTCCCATACCGCCCCTTGCGCTCGTGCCACTGCTCACGCGTTTGTCACCTTCTTCCACAGCTGGCTCTGATGCCGCTCATCATGCCAGGGTTCCCATACTGCCCCTCTGTGAAGGCGCTGAAGGTACTGGCCCACTGCCAGTCAATGCGGTGATTTCGGTCTCAAATCCTTTGCCTCAATATATTACGATATGAAAACATGTATACAGCTGCACTCAAATTTCGCATTAGGGAGTATTGTAATCGTCGGACATTTTTTATTGGGCAAGCCTGTGCCCACAAAACTAGCGACACTCGGGCAGAACCATAGTGACAAACACATTCAACTATTTGTACAGACCACACCCGTTACAATGTATCCGCATACAACATACTCTCAGATATAACAGGCCATTCTTGTCGCTTAGTTTGGTCTGCCTATATTACCCATTCAAGAAATTGTGGTTTTAATGGACATGGCTATAACAGACTATTGACTACAAAAGACAAGTTGTTCGGCAAATTTTGTCTACATCGTGTAAATAAAATGTACTTTACTGCAACTATTTCCAGCCACTTGCGGAATGTGTGAAAATGCAATATTTCTTTCACGATGAAGACTCTAGTGGCAAGCTGTCCACAATGGCCTGTCCTGTGCAACGGTGTGCTCCGCAAAATGCCCCGCCAGCTAACGAAGAGTCTTTCGGGTCGACCACGCAAGCAGACGGATGTCGCCAAAGTACCGCTATGCCTAATCCGCTAAACAAAGCCGTAACATACGGAGCTTAAAAAAGAGCTGCCCGTGATTGCAATATGCATCATTTTGAGAAGGTTTTATTTCTCATCGCATTAATCTGCACAAAAAGACGACAGACAACTATTCGCGGCGTTCACGCTGCGAAGCGTGTGATGTGATTGAGCCGTCCAGCATGCAGTGCGGTGGCAGCCGGACGTGGGCTCCAAGTCGAACTTGCCTCGTATCGCAGCTCTCGTTCGTGCTGCAGGTTTGATAGTGGTCGCCTTTTGCCGCGAAAGGTGAAATGAAGACATCGGTTCATTCTACTGACCACAGTTTTGTGTGAAAAACAAACTTTTGATGAAGCTTGTGTCACCGTGGCGGCCGGCAGCCGTGGCTCGCCGCCGCTGTGGCGACCGTTAATCTTGCCGTTGTGTGGGTGTGCTTTAGTGTGGGGAAACTGCCATATTTCGGCAACCAGCGTCCGGAAAACATCGGTCAGCAAGGCACCGTGCCGGGAGGTTGCACGACTACTGCACAAACCAATTTATCTGTTATTTAATTTAATTTCGACGTTTTCATAGTTGTTGCGGTCGCCTTCAGTTTATACAACTGTATATGCAATGTTCCACCACATCACAACATATTCCCGCCATAATTTTGGTTAGAACGGACTTCGGATATAACGGACCTTTCTTAGTGGATTATTACAGTCCGTTGTAAACGAGCGTTGACTGTACATGACTCATCGAAGATTCCAGCGTAACCGCTGGTGCTCACGTGCTTTTCAGAAAGTACAACACTATTCACGTCACGCATACAATCTCATTACACACGGTTTGTCGTCAACATAGACAACAGAAAGAATCCACGATAAAACTCGGGAAAGCTGTGATGCATGCAGGCATGTCTTGCACTTAGCGATAACTAAGTTGTTGGCATTTTATCATTATTTATCCAAATAGAGGATAAACAATGATAAACAATGTATGCGTTTCAATATGTCTTTTACATACAATGTTACTTTCCATTTCTGATGTGTCTTCCAGTTACACAAAACATTACTAAATTCGTTCTATTGCTTTAGTTTGATGTGTGCTACCTTCTCATGAGATCTTGGTGTCATTAACACCTCCAGTCACTGTATTTTGGAGGAATAAATGTAGCAACCCTACTTGCACACCTGTATGGTTTCGGCCTGCTGGGGCGACGCCACTTGAAGAGCAGTGACCAGAAGCCAGGAGTACTTGCGGTCCACAATGTCGGTGCCCACTTTGCCAATGTGCTCGACCGAGCCGAAGCAGTCTATGTAGTCATCGCGCACCTGGAAGATGCGACCGAGGGCCAGCGCTGCTTCCTGTGCCTGCTGATGTAACGAGCTGTCCTCGACGCCTGCCTGCAAGGTGCCCGGTGTTTATGAGAGAACACAACCCATGTTCCTGGCAAAAATATTGCTACATACTACTAATCTAACCTCGTTACAACAATGTCACGCCCGGCGTGAAAATACCTTCATTCTATTGTATATTATTTATAAGCTTACACGCTGATATTGATGAAAATATGTTATGGGGTATATGAGAGAGAAATGCAAGCATGATGCCTTTTACAGGCCAGCAAAGCATTTGCCGATTTTGACTGCCCGTCAGTGGCCTGCTGTGCCGACAAGTTGCGTTTTGCAAACAAAAATACGTTTTGCACTGTCATCTATACGCAAACACACAATCAATGTGATCACACAGGATCAGCACATGTTGGTTTGCCGACTGCAGGCCAGCCAAACCCAGTCACTGGCCAAAGCTCACATGCACCTCTAGTGCACCATTTCAAGTTCATGCTGAGTGATGCTTTCGCTACTAGAACAAATATTTCACTTTGCTGTAATCGATACTGTATTAGATCTTGCACATAGGTTTCATTATAGCGGTAGAATATGCATTTAAATAAGTCACTGTCAACCAAATTTTAAAATTACTTTGTTCTACTGGATCATTTGTTACACACGTGTTCTTTACATTGAGGTTCACAGAATATTTGAAGTAAAAAAACAGAATAGCCAGAGTAAGGCTGGCAACTGTCTTTGGAAGGGGTGAAACGCTTGCCTGCTTCATCGGGATGGGAAGAGGAAGGGTACACACGAAACGAATAGACAAGCTGCATGTTTGCAAACAAAGAGGTTTGGCACAGACAGAAAGAAAGGGCAGCTATGCTGACACTCCTGTTCTTCAGAGCGCACCGTTTTGAGCTGCAATCTTTGACAAAATTAGACTACACAACAGGCGGAGTCATGCTGGCATTACATTTTGCATGCCTCGAAGCACAGTGGCAAAGATGACTAGAGATACCAATCTGCTGCATTGCTAGCTAATTCAACCTGCCTTGCCTCTCCATATTTTCAAAGAGATCGCATGAGTAAAACAGTGAAGTGTTCCAACAGAGGGGCTGCGAGGGAGACATTGACAGAACTAATGGTACATTTGGCTGGTCGCTTTTAAGCACTCTGGTGGCATGCTTTACATTTAGCTGGTTCCATCAGAGCACCTTGATCCAACTCGGAGCACTCGGGGGCCCGTTCAAATCTGATGTGGGAGCATGACTGATATATGGCAGAGTAACGGTCACGTGGCTGATACAATTTAAATTGTTGCCACAATGTCTGCAGCGACTGGTGCGTGCCTTGTTGGTTCGCCATGTTTGTTTAGAATAGTAAAAGCGCCGATGCACTTATGCTTCCAGCCTTCGACAGCTCTAGGGAGCAGCTGTACATCCAGCTTGTGCAAGCCTTATCTGGCTCTGATCTAGAGCACGCTTTAGGTTGTTGCGATCGGAGTTGAAACACGGCCGAAACCAGCCGCATGCACATAAACATCACTCCGATGACAGGCATCTCACCAGAAGCATTCCAGCACGGATGGGCAGAGCGAAGGAGTAGAAGGCCGTCTTGAATGTGACCGTGGCCCAGTAGAGGTCAATCGTGGGCTTGCACTTGCCGTCCGCAGCAGCAGACACCATGTCCATTTCCTGGCCGAGCACAGTGCGGAGGTCACCCTCGTGGAAGAGCTCTAGCAACGGAAGGTAGCAGGGCAGTGAACGGACACGCTGACGTAGCACCCAGCCAAGGGCTTTGTCGAGAAAGAGGGCATCGTTGATGGCCCGCAGGCCAACATCGGGGCGCGTGTACCAGCAGGGGTGGCTGCGACGTATCGTCGATCCATCCATGATGTCATCCAACATCAGGAAGTAGCACTGGAGCTGCATGACACACATGTGAACAAAAATCAACACCGCACCCGTATTGCCTTGACACTTCATCAATGCCTTATAAAAACTCGAAAGCTTCTTTCCTTTATTTTAGATTTTACACCGCCAATGCTCAAGTCATTTCTTTACTGACATATAGATACGCGTGCATGACTGCATTCAAAGAAATGTACAGCCAGAACAAGTGGTGCAATTGTTTGTAACGAGATGCACAGTGGCGTGCATATTAAATCAGGTGGTGTATGACTGTAGTAGACTTCAAGTGAAACATGTATACAGCACCTTATCAAGAACCAAAACATGTGCAGAACATGCAAAGGAAACCTAAAGCATTTATTTGCTTCATTACAATTTGACACAATTTTGGGTACATTAGAGTGACCTACATAATCGTGCACAATACTTTCAACGAGACCTTATTTGCAAACTTACTGTGTATTTTGAGGCCTTGAAAAGTGCAACAGCAGAAGAGCTGGTTTCACTCAGCAATATTACTGCTGGGCAACTTCATAAATTAGGCCAGCCAGGTGACTACACATAGCAGCCGCCGTTCAAGAAAAAATATTTGTAGAAGTGGGGGATGCTTCATGTCAAGTTTAACATAAACTATTTTGTATGAGGCTCACGGAGAATATTGAATGACTCGACACTCAACTGAAATCTTTGTTCACATGAAGAACATTAAGCTGATGTCTGAGTGTATATTACATGCCCGACAGATGTTTTTTCAGCTGTATTACACCACATTTTTCAGCTCACGGGAAGCCAAGCTTGAATTGATTGTAATGCTCGTTTAAACTAAGAGACTTCAAAATGCCTTGAAAATAATGCAGTTCGGTCAATATTTCAATATCTGTTTCAAAAACCACATTCTAATTCATTGGAGTATGAATTTTCGAGAGTCTATATGCTACTGCATATCAATTCCCATGTATTTTTTATTTGCATTTCACATGCTGTGTGCTCCTTCTTTTGAGCGTTGTGCACAATGCAATAAATCGAAACGCGTTAGGCTGGTGGTGGTCAGTGACAGTAACTGACCAAAGCAGAAGAAGCACCCAGGGAGAACTCCGTCTCACCAATTTCGTGGAGTGCAGCGAAAGCTACAAGCCGTATCAGCCAACCGGAAATACCAATCCTAAAGATGACTCCCCCATTGTCCACCTCTGATCACGGACATGGAAGGACGAGCTGCACACAATGAGCGAACCCCTCCTCTTTTCTCTGGCACGTGCAGCCGGTTCTCGTTACTGATTGGCCAACACAAGCCCTAGCCTTCGTAGCACTGCACAGAATTGGGGAATAAAATAAAAGCCAAATCGTCTTAAGAGAAAGCTTAAGCTCGGGACGTCTATAAGACGTCAAAATAGACAAAATTTATGCATTCTACGATTGCTCTAAAATATACCAATAATATTTCAGTAGGACTTTTGCAAAACCCTGGTAAACACTTTAGCAGTTTGCCTAAGCTGTAAAATTATATACTTTAGAAGTCGTAACAGAGCAGTTTCCAGAACTGTGATATGCATTTTTGGTGTATAAATAAATAAATAAAATAAATAAATGTGTAGTCTCATGGCTTCTCAGAAAGACAAAGCCACAAAAGCGAAATGCTGCCCCCGGAAAGAGGAAAATCGGTGTCCCACTGCTCTTCTTCCTCGCCTTCCTCCCTGCAAGTTTAGCCTTGTCGTTACTTCCTTATGCCAAGGTCAATGCATTCCGTTCGGCACAGAAGCAGGCATATGTGATGCAAGTTATGCCAGAGATGGATCTTTAGTTTTTTTCCCCAAACACAGAGCCAGAATAATAAAACTTGACACAATTATTTTTTGCCTCAAGTTTTATTTGCTCCTTCCAAATCAGGCACCATTTTATTCATTGATTCATTTCAGGCGGCATACAAAAACAAATGCAACTTCCCCTTGTGAATACACTTTCACACAACTTTTTGCATAGGTCACCTGAAAAATTAAATTTACTTTACAGTAAAGTGAGATTAGGCGGGCATAATTTTGATTTTTAAGTGGTGTAATGTTGAAAAAATTGGTAGTGCTGAATGTTTGGATTACCTTGCAGGTGCACATTAAGAAATATTGTCATTTTCAAAAAAATAAATTATAATGTATGCCTGGGACATTGTGAAAAGGAATGGATGAATGAAACTCTGCAAGCTTTGACGAACGTGGGTGCAAACTCATTATGATGTGACCTTTTTAACTTCAACAGACTGTGTACAGACTGTGTGCAAAAGTTGAGAACCAACCAATATTAGAAAGCGAGAAAAGTATACTTGAACATAATGCAATAGCGAGCGATAATGTGAAAAGAAAATGTATATATAGTTTGGTGCGTCATATTTGAATACGAGACGAAAAGAAGCCAAAACTTGTTGGTTAGTTGGCTAGTGCCCTCAGCAGGCGAACATGCAGAACAGGACGAATGAGAAAGTGGCAAACAAGAACACGTGCCATGGTCATTTCCTCATTTCTCTAGTTAGTACACTGTCTTTTGTTTCCAGTGCACAAGAAGGCGTGTGGACTGTGCAGTTGGCTACAAATAATATACTTCTGAGGCATGGCGAAATAGACAAACGAAACAGCACATAGGCAGCTGAGTTACATATGGTTACACAATGTAATGCCAACCTGAACTGTACTAGTTAGTCACTATACCAATGGTCTAAAAATAGCCCAGACAATGTGACTGATTGCCCCTAGTTTTGATGAGTCTGTGCTATTGTTCACTGCATTATCTAACATGAGTGAAATCTAAACATACACTGAAACATGCATAAACATCTGACATGCAATTACTAGAGTATGAGAGGTGACATCAGTTTACAACCTCCTGCCAAGGGTGTGAAGACACGATACTTCACATTAAACCATAAGTCATCGCCACTGATGACACAGGAGAATGCATACACATACAGAAGAGTTGGCCATTTGGTTTGTCATGTCATTTCATTCCAACCTACTGCACACACTTGCAATTCTTTAACACTGTCATGCTACCAAAGACCAATCAGTATGACAAATGTCGGCGGGCAAATGAGCAAGGGGAAGCTACAGCGTGCACAAGCGCGAAGCACGTAATGGCGCAGCCTCGTCTGCTGTCATTGACTATTATCAGTTTGCAGCCAAATGAAGACAGCAGTTTGCGGTAAACCTCACGCCAGCTGCGAGTTGGAGCCCGCGTGCGTTTTTCACGTAATTGCTCTGGAGGGGAAATGCAGCAGCAATGCATTCAACAAGGGACAGTTGCACTGTCATGCACTCTGCCCCCTGAACACACTTGAACTTATTTCTTCACCGCTGCATTTCATCACGACGTGCTCACCAGTTGGCCATCTGAAACTCGCGTGCTGTCGCAGAATTGCAACGATGCGTGGCACACAGCATAAGCACGCAGGTATTGAATCCCAGGAAGCCCTTGCTACAGAAGGTGGCCTTACCAGTTCAACGCACCAGCCAACCAGGCAGGCCAGGTGCAAGTGCGGGGCCGCTTCTTCGGCCAGGAGCTCGTAGGTCTGGACGACGGCCAGCAGTCGGCTGCGCTTGCCCCCCGGGAGGTTGTACTCGAGCGCATCGCCGAGGGCCTTCATCGCCTCGGCAAGGGCCGGCTCGCCGAAGTCCATGCCCAGCACGATGCTCATGAGGTCGTCCTGCGCCTCACGAACGGGCAGGTCGTTCGCCGAGACGACCCGCGGCAGCCGTCGCCGTTCGCTTGCCATGCTCTCCGCCCTGCGTTTGCCAGCAACACGTACGGTGGGGTGAGAAAAACTAGTCGTAAGGCAGTCGTTCTCGGTTCCTTGTTCTTTTTTTTTTTTTTTTTTTAAGTGTGCAGGGGGCGCCTTCGGGAACAAGGAAGATTTCCTCGCAGACGTGGCTTTGCGAGTGTTTCGTTCGTTTGCACGACTTCGGCCCGCAAGGCTGGTGCGGGGAGACTATGCGTGGGCCCCAGCCGATTCACGGAAAGAACTTTGATCTAGGGGAGAGAGTGTACCGGCGCATCTCTGTGCACACGAACTACAGATGACTCGGTAGAAAGAACATTCTGTCGTTTGCTTTTTGCATGTACACGCCTGTCGGGGAGGAGGAAAACGGTGATCACAAAGATGAATCGACCGCAGTCGAACGCCTGGATGCATAATTCATTGGGCGCAGGTCGCGAAACCGTCGAACGTCGCTTCCGGCTAGAGAAAGTTACGAGCACTTGACCGTATGCGCAGATGCGTCGGGAATGGAGTTCTTTTTTTATAAGGGAATATTAAACGCAGTGCATACCTGACACGTGCAGTAGATGACATGTGGAGAGCAGCTGACACAACTGCGGGGGATGGGCCCGCAGTGCTGCCTGCAGTCAGAGACGGCAGCAGCTGGTCGCGCAGTCGGTGGGCAGTCAACCTCTTGCTCGCCGACAAGCCCCAGCGTGGCGCCCAACGCCGCAGCGCAATAGAGGCCAGATTCGGCATGTCACTTCAAAAGTGCCGAACGGTCGCTACCGCATACGAGGAGGAGGTTGTTGGCCCCTCGGAATGTGTGCCGACTGAAGGGTGATGACCCGCCGATCTGTCAAAACCGGGCAACTACTATCAGAATTAAGTGATACTGCGCGACACTTAACTAGCCTTAACCTCCTCGGCCACGCCTAAAGATCTTAAAACTACCGCCGTCGGCTCTACACCTCGTCTCTGTTGAAAAGTGGCCCGATCGGCGATCATCACAACGTCAACAACGATGGCTCAGTACCGCAAGCCAAAAGGAGCTCGCGGAACAAGGCGGCTTGTGGGTATCATCATCGCGAGATAGACGCGGTTGTCATGCCAACAATCCGGTCGACAAGCGTCGACGTCCACGTCTGTTTGCACGTCCATATTTTTCGCACGTGACGCGCGCGATCGCCGGCTGCCTGGGTCGGCTTTGCAAACTCGGCGGGCTATCTGAGGCAGTCGTTCGACTCTTAGCTTGAGCCCATCGCTGGGCCCCATCGCGCTACTGACCGAGCCGTTGCCTGTGTACGTAAAACTTGCTGTCTAGTTGTGACGCTCTGTTCGTGCCGAGCAACATCGAAGAGCCCGTTCACGTGTTCTCTGCCTGCGGTCATGGGAGAAAGTCTGGCGTGCGAGTTGGTTGACGTCGGAGCCGTCAAGTTCGGCACGTTCACGCTCAAGAGTGGCATAACGTCTCCGTTCTACGTGGACCTCCGAGTATCCGTGAGCTACCCGAAACTACTTGTAGGTATATTTCAACTCGTCGACCCCGTGCAGCTAGCATGGATATTACGCATGGTTGGATTCTTGCTGTACAGCCGACTTGAAAAAGAAAAACCTCCGTTTCACGTTTCAGCATGAAATCGCCAATGCTGTCGTCGCGAAGATCAAAGAAGACAACATCGAGGGCGACCTCCTGTGCGGGGTTCCGTACACGGCGCTTCCCATTGCCACGGTGAGTTCACGCAGGCGGTACTAGACTTCTGTGGCGCTTTTAGTTTGAGAAATTTGGCGTTTGTTAGACTTCCCTAATGCATTGATAGACTTTATTCTTGCTTTTCCAGAATCAGATAGCTATTGGAGGTCTTAGCATGGCAAATTTTCGACGTGGACGAATTAATTTCTCTAACGTTTTTGGAAAGCTTCTCCATAACATGAAGGTTTAGCATAGTCGAAGGTGCCAGTTCAACCTTCTGGCGCCCTTGTGCCATGGGCGTGAAGATGCTTCATTTCCGATGATTTCATTCCAGTCGAGGATCATTTTGTAGCGTTAGCTACACTGGCCTAGCCAAGCCCGTTTCGCGCGGCACATCAAGAGCCGTGCTGCGCATGCGCAAGGATCAGTGATGTCACACGGCTTGCGCACCGGAGCCACCGGAGCCGGCACCTCTCGCGCACTCCGCCGCCGCCGCGCGCGACTCACCGCCGCCGGTCTGGGCATTCCAGAGGAGTGACGTCGTAGCCGTGGTAGACGCACTGGCGCCGGCGCGCGCTCGCTGTGCAGTCGCCGTCTGACACTGCGCTGGAGCCGCTGCGCTACTGACTGGCGTTTGGCAGTGTGGTATAGCCATGGAGAAGGAGAGCGCAAATGCTGCTCAACAGCGCAGAAGAACGGAGAAGCTTGACTCATCGGATCCCGAAGTAGTTGCCTGGCAATTAGCGGTTGAGCGTAGGAGACAACCAGGAAAGCTAAGAAGAATCAGCTGAACCTTTGCTAACGCTACGTATATCCTGGCATAGCCGAGCTAAGCCACTGCAACTTTTATTATAAGGTTCTGAGCTGTTCAACATGTAGCGCGCGCGGCACTGCGTCTCTGGCTGTTCGTGCCGTTTATATAAAGTATTGTGAGGATTGCATATAAATTTCGGGACAAACCGCACGACTGTAGTCACCATACGTTGGACGAGTAGTGTTTGAACATAGCTCATAAAATAAATTTCAGGGCAAACTGTATGACTGTATACTCACCATACGGTGGATGAGTAGTGTTTGACCATAGCTTACTTTAAGCAAGACGTCTAATTCTTGATTCCAGGTTCCTGTACTGATTGTGACGTAACTATCTAACAATGTTATGCACCAACTAAGCTGGAATGTCATAATGCAGCTGCAGCATTCCAAAGAAGGCGCAAACATTATTTGGGGGGAAAAAAACAATGCTTGGAGAAAACCAAGCCTGCGGTAATCAAGTTCGTCTTTCTGGCCAGTGCAAATGATCTCGGAGAGAATTACAGACGTGAGACACACCTGCACTTGCTGTTGCAATAAAGCCCTTGAAAAAGACACCGTCAACTAAAATCGTTACGAACTTTTATTACAAGAACAACAAAAAATTACTTCACTGAGATACCTGAGTAAACATCTAATTTACAAACCATGAGCTGTTCAGTGCAGATGAGTGCAAATAATTTTTGCATGTATTTTGCACATATCATGGATCCCAAATCTAGGCCATTATTGATGATGTTTACAAGTCATTTTGCATTTGGCGACCACTTCCTTACGCAGTGCGTGGCGATGGCAACAGAGCAACCAATGGTGATGGTCCGCAAGGAAATCAAGGCGTACGGCACAAAACGTCCCATTGAGGGAACCTTCCACCCTGGCCAGAAGTGCATCATTATCGAGGACATCGTCAGCAGTGGATCCAGCATCATCGAGATTGCTCAGGTATGTTAGCGCGTCTTCAAATACATGGGAATGTGTTGTGCATACTGACAAACATTGTGCTGCTGAGAGTTTCCAGAAACCCACTTTTGTTGATGTTAGATGTTTAGGCAAGCTCGAGCAGTCTAAAACTAAAGGGAAAGTAAAGATAAACGCTAAATAAATGTAAACCATTAAGGTGTTTATTAGAAACTTAATCATTTGTCAAAAAAGGTTTGATTACTATATTTTGTTTCATTTATTACTATACCATACTCCGATTACGTACGAGCACCTGTCAGCAGTAATAACTGAAGCAAATTTGGCAATGTGGCGCACGTTACTGTCTAATTCAAAGAAGAACGTCTTGTGTATTATTTAGCCATGACGGCCTCTTGTCTCTTGATGCCGACTGTCTAGCGATCCCGCGTGCCACTGCTATTTTTATTTTTTTTTTCTAGCTGAGCTGGGAGCCCTCTTCACCTATTTAGTGCTCACACACCCTTCTACTCTGAATAAAAATGGGTGATGGGCAAAATTGAAAATTAGGCATAATAAACAATCCGCAGATTGAATACTAACCCAGCAGTATGTTCCACAGCTGCAGAGGCAACTGTCAGGTAGACTTGGTTTATGGTCCGCCTTGTTTAATATTCCGTTTTTTACAAGTGAACATTAGTTGAGTATTCTCTGCGACGTGGAGGGACTAGAGATCACAGTTTCTTGCCACAATTTCTTTAAAGCTTAATGAAAACAATTCATTCCGTTCCGGTGTTTGTTGTGGGATAATGTAAAGCGCACCTTTTCATAAATGTCTAGCGCCACGTCTGAAAGAAATATAACATTATTGAATATGCTCCCCAATGTTGTGCAAGTGGTCTGACGAAGCATACTGCTTAGCTGCGATGGCAAGGAAAACGCCCTACTAACTTTTTTATGTAGTGCAGCTGATTAGATTGACATTCAAAGAGATTGTCACCACGAAGTAGCACCCCACTTCGCTTGTGACCAGTGTGCTCAAATGAAAACGATAGTGCAAGCTGCTAGCTATAGTTTCGGTGGATCGTGGTGCACGAACGGCAATGTTGGGAGCACCCAGGCGATCAGTTCGATCTTAGAACAATGTTTTGTCATGAAAGAGACAGGGAGTATAGGCGAAATTTCCTTTTTTTTCTTCCTCCTCCTTCATTTTTCTTATTCGTTTTTTTTTAGAAGTAAGAATAAATGAGCAACCAACCGGCAAGCACCCAAGCCCTTTCTAAAACCACACAATGTATATGTGTTTCTCTTATCAGACCGCTGTGGCAGCAGAGGAGGCACACACTTTTAGTTTAGGAGGCCATGGTCTCTTTGATTACGCACCGTACGACAACGTGGCATTCTGTGAACAAAGTTTTAAATGATGGAGCCGATATGTTTACGGTGGAGTTAAGCTCTTTGTCAAAGAGTGGCAGGTTAGTGATAACCCCATAGACTGTGTTATTTCTTTCCCATTTCTTGCATAGAGATACAAATGTACATGCTTGTGGGCATGTGTACTTATGTCGTGAGGAGCATCAAGAAAGAAGCGGCACCTTGTTCTCCCTTTTCTTTTTGTACTCCCATGGCACTAACACGGCAAACGGGTGGCTGGCGCCCAGACTAGCCTGCTCACTTGACGTACAACCTTTCCCCATAGTGCATGCTTGCCCACAGGGCATGGTGGAATTGCCTGAAAAAGGTCTATTTCAAAAAGTTTACGATGCCAATGCTTGCAGCGTAATGAAAACCGGCCGATTTCACAGAGATTAACAAAACTGAACACCCAAAGATATTTGCCACCACTGTCACGCCCTTTGTAGACACCAATGAACCTGTTTGGGCCTCATCTACGGGGGAGCATCAAGTGAGCGTCCTTATCAAGCCATGATCTGAGTCACTTCATGCTTGCCCGGTGGTGAGGCGCATGCAGTTACATCACTTATGGGCGTGACAGTTGCGCGCTTCGTCTGTTTGATTTCGCCTTTATATGTGTGAAATTTGGCGTAATTCATTACGCTGTATACATTTGCAGCATAAACTTCTTGCAATTCTGGAAACGGTTATGGGCTGCTCAGATGGCGCACTTCAAGTCTTCCATTGGAATCAATTACTTATTTCTTTTGGTTAAAAAAGTTGCTCTAATTTGCATAATTACTTGTCCAATTACCAGATTGAGTCATTTTGAAGTGTATGATTCTGTGGAAAACACAATAAAGTGGAAATCATGTAATTACAGTTAAACATCAATATACCAAAATCGGTAAAATCTGCAATTTGCTTTGTTACATCTAAATTTCGTTGTATTGAAATTCGACCTTTTATGCAATTAAGTACAGTCACCAAGGTATTTTTCTTACGCGGAAAGGGGCTGCAAAATTTTCCGAATTATCGGGCCATCGTAAGTAATCAAATATAAATGAGAAAACAATTCATTTTGTTAAGTTTGGGAGTCGGTGACGAAGGATACGGTTTCATGCCACGTCGATGATATCTTCACAGCAGCGATACGAATTAAGTGAAGCCAGCCACGCTTTCGCGTCCAGTCCGACCCCATGGCTGATAGCATTGGGCAACGCTATCATGAAATGCGCCTCTTGCTTCAGTTCATCTCCGAAACTCGAGATAACGCAACCTCCAATACTAAACGTGCAGGAAGACAGCCTACATGATGCCACACCGTCTCGGCACGCCCACTCATTGCACACGCAGTAGATTACCTCTAAAGCAAGGGGTGCACGGCTGCATATGCGCTCAGCCGCGCTTACAGCCATCTGCAGCTACGGCTGAGACGCACGCCAGAAATCGAGGTGCGCGCGCCTGATCGCGTCACCACAAGCTCGCTCCTCTTCCCCTCTTTCCCTTTGCTCGCACGGGAAGGCGGCACTCGAGAAGCTTATCTCACCCTTGCATGCTTTCACTCGCACCTAAAGCACACAGTGCGTGAGGCGCAATAGGATTTTATTGCATTGGACTTTATACGGAACTTTGGCGGTCGCGCGACGCGCAATTTGAGAGGTGCGTCCGCAAGCAGCCACATGTAATTCAATCATCTGACCATCCGCGGATGTGTCCATTTATTCTCTTGGTATTCGTTTGCAGTGGCAGTGAAATTTCATTATATTGAAATCGCGTATAAACACACTTCATTATATTGAGATTTTAAATACATGGTGTTCCATGGACAGGAGGTTATGAAAAGTTAAATACTTCGCTATATTGAGAATTTTGTTATATTGAAGTTGATTATATCGAGGTTTAACTGTAGCTCATCTTCTCTATTTTATTCTAACAACCCATTATTTTGGTTGTGAGCACAGACGGCATGCTATGGCCGCTGGTGGCTGAAACGTATCATTCAGCTTGTTTGGTGGTAAATACATGCAGATCTTCGGCACCGTCAATGCAATCATTGTCGTATTTTGCAACAGTCATACAATTCAGTGTAACTTAAGTGTTACATTGAATTGTATGATTGAATTCATATATGCATACCTGCGTCTCTTTCATATGTGACACATCATTTTTTGGTTGCAAATGTCGTCAGCGAGAGGTATTTCTAGTCTTCGTAGTATTGCCTACTATGTACAGTCGAACCTCAATATAATAATTATTGGATATAACAAAGTAAATCAAAAATATGTCTCACTGATATCAGCAAGCAACAAATGCAAGCTTATAACAAGTATCAGATATAACAAAACTATTCTTGTGGAAGAGATGACTTCATTAGAGTGAGGTTTGACTGTATAGGAAGAGAGTGTAATGAAGAAAGCGAAGGCCAAACTTTCCTTTTGGAAATGTCTTGCCAAATCACTGTTACATCGGCATGACGTCGGGTATTTCATGGTATTTTTTGTATATTGTATATAAATGCCTGCTTATTGTGCACAATTAGGTGTAACTAGATTCCTGAAGTGTTTGGTTCACGTGGCATCGTCTTGTTGAGGGCTAGTTGTGCTATCTTAAAAGGAGGGCTAGTTGTGCTATCTTAAAAGTAAACTGGAACACCCCAACAAAACAAAGATAACGCAAGCATCCACAGCAGGACAAGCGCAGATTGCCAACTGCGTTTTAACTAAAACAAAGCCAGGCTTTTGCAGTCTCTGTACAGCTCAATCTTGTGTACTCAAGACAATACCAGTTACAATCTTTTGAAGAAATGGCATGTTTAGAATGAGTGCAACTGATATTGCCCTATACTTGTGCACACACACGCATGAGCTGCACAGAGATTACAAAAAGCTGACATTCTTTCAATAGGACGCCGTTGGCAGTCAGCGCATGTCCTGCGGTGCATGTTTGCATCGTCCTCCCTGTTTGAGTGAGTTGTTTTCGTTGTAAAGCGGTACGTCTGATGCAACATTTCACTGCTGCAAAGAGCGTGTGCAGGTGTCACGTTTCCTGTGTTGTGTTCTCGTGAATGGATAATGCTTTGGCACATTTGCCAGATGTTATTCATTTAGATTTTTCTCTCATAAATTTTTCGCAAGTCATCTGAAGCACTGTGCACAGGCCAAACATTGCAAATGACTGGGTTTACCTTTCAGACTTCAAAAAAGAGTCAAACCTCGTTGTAATGAAATCTGACCTGACATGAAAGTAATTTAATTATATCTGATATTCGGTACATGCTTATATTGGCAACAAACAATTTAGGTTTACTTTTTTGTATCCGATAATTAGTTATATCCATGTTTGTCATGTTCAGGTTCCACTTTAAATGCTAGCAGCTACCGTATAGACTCGTCTAAGGGCCACACTTCTTTTTTTCACAATTTCTATGAGGTGCGGTCCTTACACGGGACTGAACCCTTTGGTCAAAACGGTGCCAGCGCTGCTGGCGACTGCTGCACACCCCAGATTCCCGGATGTCAGCTTCTGCTGTTCGAATGATAAACAGCGCTGCACTCACTGTACCTACTGTATAGACTCATCTAAGGGCCGCACCCCAACTTGGCAGCCCAAAATTCGGGTGAAAAAAATTTCCATCGGAGAAGCAATCATGTTCGGTGCCCCGATGCTGCGCACGCACATCAGCGAATTTTTGCGCACTGCCTACTTTCGCATGCCGACAGTAGGCAGTGCGCGAAAATTCGCTGATGTGCGTGCGCAGCATTGGGGCACCGAACACGATTGCTTCTCCGATGGAAATTTTGGGCTGCCAAGTTGGGGTGCGGCCCTTAGATGAGTCTATACAGTAGGTACAGTGAGTGCAGCGCTGTTTATTATTCGAACAGCAGAAGCTGACATACGCACAGTGGACGTTGCTTCAGCCTGACAGAAGAGCACTCATGGCATACACGTTGCGTGGTTCCTCGAGGGCAGAATTTGTTTCCGTGACGGGGACCAGCCAGGACAACTCGGGAAGTAAATAGACAATGTCATTGCTTGTATGGATGTATTTAGTATGCATGACCAGCTTGAATTGCTAATTCAAAATGCTTGCTCACAGGAACAATCTGAAGGACGCCACATAACATTGATTGTGGTGGCAGCCCAGGGAACCTCTTCTACAGATGCATTTAGCATTCTGTCCTGCAGTGAGGTAACTGCCTCAACAGGTGCTGCAAGCACAGTCAACAACAACAGTTTACGGGACGCAGGATTTGCGAAAAGGTTGAGTGCCTGTGCAGCCAGGGCACGTAGCCTCGACTTAACGTTCTCAGTTTGTGTTGTTTTTGCCACCTACACAGTGATCCGTTAAATTGACAGAGCAGCAATTCACTGTTGTCGTGGAACCCATGTCTCGTAAGCTTTTATGGCTAACTGTACATATGTCTGATACAAGTTTAGTGTCCTTAGCTGTCGGGCATGCAATATTTAAATGACTACTTAAAAACAACAGTGTACCCGCTGTGGTTACTCAGTGGCTATGACATTCTGCTGTTGAGCGGGAGTTTGCAGGTTCAACTCCTGGCTGCAGCAGCCACATTTTAATAAGGACAGAATGCAAAAAATTCTCATGAGTTAAGTTTAGGTGCCTGTTAAAGAACCACGGCCGATCAGAGTCAATCCTGAGCACCCCCCCCTTGGCATTCTCTTGGCCTGTGCATTGCTCTGGGAGGCAAAAGCCCATAATTAAATTACAAAAGAATCGAACTCGGGCCTGTAGCATGGTAAGCGAGTTACTACACTCGGTGTCATGCTAACAGTTGACAAGGGGGCGCAGAATTGTATTTACCATACTTCAGCACATGCCATCCTGTGGTAACTGTCTCAGGCACAATAGATAGAGTAAACAGTGTTGTTATTGAATAAAGTGTGTGTGTGAGTGTTGCAAGACTGCTCTTGGATAACTTGGACAATCATCTTAGATGGGTTCTGCCAGATCTTTTTTTCCCCTATTTGTATTGCATAGCTTAAGGACACTTTAAAATGAGCTTGTGCTGGATGCGTTCTTTATTTTGCTTTTCCTAAGTAGTGGATCTTCGTAAAAGCTATACAAGCTTTGATTGACCTACTCTGGGTGCACGCTTGCTGTGCCACACAGCCCTCTTGTTTCAACGGGGAACTATAGTTTACCGAAGTACTCGCAGCTGATTAACGTAGACCATGGCATGATGTCCGCAGGCGCTTTCCGCAGCTGGCCTGGTGGTGACAGATGCTGTGGTGTTTTTGGACCGTGAACAAGGTGGAAGAGAGAACCTGCTCAAGTGGAACATTCAACTACACAGGTAAGGTTCCTGCCTTTTCTGGGTTCGGTGTTCTTTTTCTTTCTTTTTTTAATCCCAGAAAGCCCGAACACGTTCCATATGAAAAAAAAAAAAAAGCAGAACAACTCATTCAAATTTATTTTGTGATTATGGAGAGTACAATAATGTGAAGGAACAATGAAATGTTTCCTGAGAAAAAGTTATTAGTATGTATAGGAATTAATTAAAGTAGAATCTCTGTAAACGAAATTGCTTAAACGAAATTGCCGCTTAAACAGAACAACAGCCTACATGTATTGCTTGGTTTTGTACGTGGGTAACATAAAAAACCGGAACCAAAATTTTTGCAACTCTCAGTGAATGGTACCACAAAAGCAAGCTCTCAAGGATTTTTCCAGAGGAGGGCAGTATCAAAAGTATTTTGTTCATGACACCTGTCTTCTATTCAGAGCGGTGCACAAAGTCTCAAGCAGGCAAAACTTTGATAGATTTTAAATGCACAGCATGTACAGACCGGGGGCCGTATTCTGTAACGCTTCGGTTTTCGAAGGATTCGGTTTGGCGGTGGCGTCACATTGGGGCGTCCGTTGACGTAATGAAAACAAGTGGAAGGACAGAGGCTAATCAGCGCGAAGGTTTTCTTTTGTGGCGGTGAACGTCACAAACCGAGTAAAAATATAGTAATTTACTGAGTGCTTCTTGGTAAATAAAAAGAATTTGTTCATGGTATTGATGAGGTTTATATTTTTCATTATGAAACGTGTGTGAGTTGTACTGGCGGTGAGTGATTTAACGAATTTTGTTAACTTCGGTTGACCCATTTATGCTGCTAGGTGGGACGTCGTACGCTAACTTCGCGTTGCGGCCAAAATACACACTCAAGTTCCTCGCACAGTCGGAGCGCTGTCTCTTTTGAGAATCTGAATTGTCGCCTGAATCCCTCGTCTGTCATCTGAAAGGCATCTTGTCGACATCGAGGTCGTCGCTGTCTATCACGGAGGCTCGCTAAAAGCACGATAACAGGCGCCACAGGCACCGCACACGCCGTCATTTTGCTCTGAGTGCCGCGATCTCGCCCGTGCACACGGCACGCAGAGGCTCTGCACACGGCACACCGCGCTTCGGTTCAGACCGAAGCAGCGCGCGCGGCTTAGCTGACGACAAATTCGGTTTCCGCGTGATTGACATGTGCGTGACGTCATCAAAAAATGCGTTCACGCTCTGAGGCGATGGCGTTACCCAGGCGGCGACCAGTCGCTGCACGCAAACTGAATTCTTCGAAAACCGAAGCGTTACAGAATACAGCCCCTGGACAGCTTCACAGCGCCGCCACTCGCCCCCATAGACAACCAAAATAAGGACAACCAAAATTTTGCATGCCTTAACATCACGCTGTTCAATAATTTTGATTCCCCCTCCATGAAAGCATGTTCTCGGCCGCCGACTGGAACAGTAAAAGCTATGTCTTTGTTTTGATATGTCGCCAGCACCTCCTCAAAAACGCAACTGATGATGCCTAGTCAATCCATTAGTTGTTGACCGCTCCCCAAACCATGTGAAAAACTAGCTGCTACATTGACTTCTGCACGTTTCTGCTGCTACACCTCAGCACGTTTCTCAGTAAACGGAACTTCTGTTAAACTGAACATATTGCTTTGGTCCCTTGATGTTTCATTTAATAAGATTCTACTGTAATTAATAATTGGCTTCCTTAACCACCCACAACTGAAAAGTTGCTCCAGCATATAAAGGAACGCTACTATGGGCTTTGCACTAAATTTCTTGCAGTTAGATCATCAGAGTTTGGATCAGCCTAATTAAGTATAAAAATAGTACTTGGGCTCTGTGGGGATAAGCAATTCTATCACCACAGGGTTGTCCCGTGAATTTCAGAGTGCTAAGAAAACCAAGTCGTTGAAGCTGTTTGGCGATGGGGCAATTTCAGTGGGGCAGTGAGGTCAGGCATAACACAGATCGTCATATAAGGTTGGAACTTAAATCTTCAGAGTTGAAATGTCATTGTATTAACCACTAGAATGTGCAATGAAAGTAAGTTGTGTCTGAAATACTAGGTTCGTACTATTTTCTTTGGAGTGCTACCACCATGGTGGGCTTGGGCATTTTCTAACTTGTAGGGACGAACGCGCATCCCATTACCTCAAGAGTGGCTGGATTTGGTCATCTTGTTAAGCGTGCGCTGCATAGAAGGGCGCACGGAGAAGGTGGTTTGGCTGCTACTAATGCCTTTTGTGCCTCGCAACACCACGCCTGTGGGGCCCCTTTCCTTCCTGTTTCTTTGAACTGGAGACAATCCTCTCCGCAGCACAGGGAGACATGCTGCTTTTCCAGTGCTGCTCTGACTTTTGGCTGAAGAGCTTGTGATAGTTCGTAACTCGCCTCAGCTGCAGAGACCGCTGCGTGCCGTTCCTCTTGCAGCATCTGGTCATTTTGAGCGACTTACCGCCACAGGGCCGATAGCGTAAAACCGTGCGAGGTGAGCTGCACTCTTTTCAGTCTCCCAAAGTGCGCATTCCCATAAGCGATTTCGTCCCAGCTGTGCTGAACACTAGGGCCACTTTCTTGATGCCTGCCTTGGTCGACAGAGGTGATAGTAAACACCTTCATTTGGAAAGGCTCGTGCCTGTTCCCTTTGGCCTGAACCTGGTGTGGTTGCGACTTGTTGCAATACTTGGGCTTGCGCTGACTGTTATGGCTGCTACAAAAAGCGCTAGTGAGCAACTGCCAGTCCCGTTGGCTTGGTGTGATCCAGAAAATGGATAACTCGCACACGCAGATAGAACCCCTATATTTTCAGTGTGTCTGATCATTCGGAAGTAAGTGGCAGAGCCAGCACCGTCTTTTGCCTGCCCAGGGAGCAAGGTGGCACCGAGAAGCCAGCCGGGTGCACCTTGCCAACTTGGGTCCATGAGTCAACAAGCATCGGCGGGACCAAGCGAAAGGCAACAAGTGTGCTCGATCGCTACCTGGAAGTGCTTGGTCGGCACAGATTGAATCATTTCCTACTTCTCAGTGGCCCTCTGGTTTAAAGTAGGGACAGGCCTGCCCTGAGAAGAAATGTAATCGGCTCTTTGTGCCATTTCAAGGGTGGATGATTATCAACACCGATCACCAGGGAAGAGGCGCATCTTTGCATCCCAGTATGGGCTCTATGTTCCGTGTAAGTGACGAGTTCCTTCTCAACAAAAGCCGCGAACAGTCTCTTCTGCACCGACAGCGAACCACTGGACATAAGGAGGATGAGGTAACCAGCAGGCAAAACACAACTGTTGAAGAGCTGTTATGGCACACTGGGTTAGATCCGGAACTTGCTTGGTGACTGATGACAGTGGTGGCAGCGCCCACGCAGGAGGCCTCAGAGCTTTGACATTGTCATAGAAGACTCCGGACGCTCCACAACTATCATCATCACGCTGCATCCGAGAATGACCTGCAGGGGCCATACCAGCGGCACTGGCGATAGAAGACAAAGGCTGCTCCCTGATTGAGGTGAACTGCATTGTGTTGGTGGTGGAGTAACCAGACTCACTCGGTAAAGCCCTATGTGATGGTGGCCCCTTTATGGCCATAGGGTGATAATGAGGCTGCATGTGAGGATGTGCATGCATACCAATATGTTTGAAATGTGGATTCTGGCACAAAGATAACTAAGCGGAAAGAAGAAGGAACAGAAAGAGCGCTCTCTCTGTCCCTTCTTCTTTTCGCTTAGTTGTCCTTGCGCCAGGACCACATTTCAAGCATGAACCAACTAGCCCAACATCGCATTCTACCAATATGTCAGGTGCAGCTGCTCTTGGTTATCACACAATGGTTACGTGCACATCATAAAGAAGATTGCATGATCGCTCAACCGTCTGCCTTTCGTGCCTTGCTGCAGCCTAGGCACCTCCTTTCCTTCTTTCTTTTTCTTGGAACCGGAAAGACTCCTACTCTTCACAGCACGGAGACACATGCCGTTCCCCGATGCCACTTAGCCTTCAGGTTGAAGAGTTTGCATTCAGCCGCAACTTGTCTCAGCCATGAAGACGGGTGTACCGCTTGTAGCGCCCGGCTATCGTGAGGGACTTACTGCCCCAGGGCCGAAAGCCAGGGTTATAATAGGTGCCTTTAGTATGAATGACTCATGCCTGTCCATTGGCCTGAACCTGTTGTGGTCACAACTCATTGCAAACCGTGGGTTAGGCGTCACAGCTATGACCTTTAGGGCTGCTGCGAAAGCTCTAGCGAGTGTCTGCCACATTACAACTCACCCGGTCTGCTATTCTTCTAAAGAGGACAGAACACTAGCTCAGTGAACTATTTGAACAGCTGAGGAAATGGAAAAGAAAAAAATCATCAGGTCTTCAGAGGTCTAGCACAGGGCCAATGATGAAGCAATGTTGTACAATGTAGGGCCAATGTGTCCAGTCTGACCCATTGGTCAATATGGGGTCTATGTCTGCCAATGTAGCCAATGTTAGGTCTTCATTGGCCCTGCTTGTGCTGCCTTTTCAAGGAAGAGGCTTCCTTCTTTTTCATTGGATGCATTGTTTAAGTGTTGCTCAGAGAACACAAGAATAGCATACAGACAAGAAAAAAGCATTAAATATATGCTGTGCGTGTTGTTTCTTGCTATCCCCCCCCTTTTTTTTTTCGCCTTGAGCACCTCGCACGATCTGATTTCATAGTTGCTGCCTTGTTGAGCACTCTGTGACAGTAGTTGTGCCTGATGATGCAGCATCTTTTGCATCACGACCATCATGAAGAAGCTGGTGGCCAAGAAGCGCCTGAGCGAGGAAGTGGCCAGCAAGGTGGCTGACTTCGTGCAGACGGTCAAGGCGCCCCTGGTGCCTTCCCTCCTTTTGCCTTCGCCAAGCAAGGTTGGTCGTGTGAAAGTTTACTGTTGGGCTTAGCTTGTTACACAGTCGCTTATAATGAAAACAGTGTAACAGGAGGACAAACTTATCGTATCTGTCTCCCTATTTTTTTGGGGAGCCAGGAAAGTTGGTTGGGGGTCACGTTGGTCACGTTGACCTTTCACGGCTCCACATGAAGCAAACGATCCTTACTTTGGAGGAAAAAGCCTTTCTCAAAGTTTCCTGTTTACCTGTCTTGCTCTACCTGACCCGACACTACGGCTACAATTTCCAAATCTGGCCATTCAGTGTGTGTATTTAAATCTAGTCTATTATAGTTTTTAAGAGTACCGAATGTGAAAATATGAGTTGGCCTGTATTCAAGTCCGAGCTTTGCATGCTGTGTGCCAATAATGACCACAGTGAGGCCACAACAACAAGCGAGTACGATGATGTAGGACCTATCAACCCACAGCTTCTCCAATTGTGCATTCATACAAATTATTGTGACTAGTATTGTTATTATTGTTAATATGTTGAATTGTTGTGGTTGCCTCTTTTTCCAGGTCAGCTCGCATTTGAGAAAACATTGAGCTTGTGTTAACAGCTAGCCATTGAGGCAACCATTGAAGCATTTATAACCACAGTGGTGGTGAAATGGTAGAGCGTCCACCTCATGTGCAGGAGGTCCTGGGTTCGAATCCCGGTGCTGCCGAAAACCCACCGGTCTTTCTTAGGGTAAAGATGTACCACGATTTGGCACGTGGTTGTTTATATGGGTTCTCATCTTGAAAGGGGGGCCAATTAGAGATTTATGAAGGTCTCTGGGCGCCCCTTGTCCCACTGCAGTTTTGGTGAAATAGTTCAGCATCCAGCGCTGCTGTGGGAAGTAGACGAATGCTGCCGTTGGGGTACCTACCGGTAAAATAGGTACAAGTGCGCTCCCAGCCCGGTGCTCTGCATTTACAGGAGTTCCAGATGCTTGGAAGGAAACCCACCTATTGGGAAGTTGTCAGTATCTGACCGCAAGATCCCTTCTTACTGCAGCAATGGCCTAGTGATAGATCATCAGCCTCGTATGCGGTAGGTACTGGGCTCAAATCCTAGTGCCGCCGGTAACCCACCGATTTTTCTAATGGGCAGAAATTTCTCCAGGCCTGGTGCTCAGCTACTTGTGAGTGTTCGACTCTCGTAAGGGGGCCCTATAAAGATTATGTGCGTAGTCTCCGGGTGCCCCTTGCACCTGTCATTCGCTACTGCTGCTACTTGCTATTATAATTCAGTCAAGCTTCGCACCATTTAGATTGCAACATTGCATTTGATCTGTGTGTTTTTTCACACTGGTCTTGTCGCAGTTTTTGGTAGCGAGCTGTTTCAATCTTCACAGTGATGTGGCGTAATTAGCCTGCGTCTCCTGTGTCTTGTCCAAGCAGGAGAACTTTGGTCACCGGAGCCAGGTTGCCCGCTGCCTGCTTGCCAAGCGCCTTTTGGGTCTGATGGACCAGAAGCAGACCAACCTGGCAGTTGCCGTCGACGTCACCAGCACCGACAAATTGCTTCAGGCACGAAGTTCTCCCCCACATTTTTAAAGCAAAGGCTGCCTGCAGCAAAATTTTACTGCGGTTTATTTATTTTTATTTTGTTTATTTTACCCTCAAGCGCACAGAGCTTTACACAGGGGAGTGGGGTACATAAATAATAAACAAAATACAAAATGTAATAATATGTGCAATACTAATAACATTTACAATACACAGGATGAGACAATGTTAGGCTAATACAACAAAAAGTGCGAAGAACCGCGTTAAAAAAAAAAAGAAAAAAACTTTATGCGTCCTCAAATAAATAATTGTATATGGTTGCACAAAATAGATCATGGTCCAAAATGGAAACGATATCTGAGGGAAGGTGGTTCCAGTCACTGGACATGACTGGCGGTACGTTATAAAGGAGTTGTGGATGTTATCGAAGCAATCTTGGCAAGGCAGCTTGGCTGTTAATTGTCTAATTTTTTTTAATGAGCAACCCTTAAATAGCGTCTAAGCAAACAATGCAAGCACATGGTGGTTAGCGAACGTGACACAGGTCACAGAGTATGGCCTCTGAGATTTTCAGTATGCCGTAGGTGCTGCCCGATCTCGGAGGTCATGCCCAGATGTTAAGCTAAGTCTCGGTGATTTCTGATGAGTGGTGGTGAAATTGTCTTCTCCAGATTTTGGTATCAAAAATATATTTTTGCAAGCCTTTTAATGCTTTTAGACACCACTTTCCCCTGTTGATTGAAAACTTACTTTCACCACATTTCTTGTATCTTCAGAATCATAGAAAGTGTACACCTGCAGAAAATATTTAGAACTTTCAATTCTTTAGTGAGTTTTGTCAAGTTTACAGAATGTGGACTCCATGTGAAAACTCGCTACAGGAACATCAAATATGAGAACATCAACTTTTTCATGTGTTGAAAAGCTTGAAAAGCTTTTCCAGCAGCTTGAAAGTTATGCCTGCTGCTTGACATTATGAAAAACAATGAAAGAAGTGAACCCACTACATGCAACAACATATTGACACCAAGCGAAAACACCCAACCGTCTACCTTCCCATTCATTTTACTAAAACATCTTACACATGTTATTCAAAATTGCAGCACAATTCCAATCACAAGGGTTTCAAGATACAGTAGAACCCTGGTGATACGTTTTTCACGGGGCCATAAAAAGAACAAAAAAAAAAAAAACGTAAGCGCCGGGAAACACAAGAGCTAAGAAATTGGAAAAATTGAGAAATGGGAGTAGTGTTGAACTGCACACAATATTATTTTAATTCTTACGTGTCAAAAAAAAAGTTGTAGTTTCGCCCGAAAGCCGAAGCATCGATTGTGATACCAAATTAGTAGACAGCTATACAAAGTAATGATAGCAGATTTATCGGCCGTATAAACTTGTTCCCGGGTGCTGTGTAGACTCTGCCCCCAATGCAGATTGCTTTCAAGATGCGGCCCGCACGACCACCGCGCAGTATGCAGTTGATGCCAGAGTACAACGCTGCCCGCTATCCCTCCCCCCTCGCTCCCTCGCCGGTGCCTCGAGCGCAACGGAAGAAGGCACACTTCCTCCCTGCTTTTCTTTCTTTCGCACGCGAGATTTAGACGCGGTCGTCGGCTCCCCTTGCACGCTTTCACTCGCACATACAGCATACGGCGCGCAGCGACGGCGTTATCGCCCTTGGACTTTATACGGTACATCTATGAGCCAAAACCAATTTTAGGGCCACAACGCGTCATATACACCATCTTTATGTAGCAAATACGGATCTCAAGGGCCATACTTTTTCTGGCGGAAACCGAAAATACGTCATAGGTGACGCCCCCGGCACTTTGGGCGGCCAATGCCATCGTCAAGCCACCAAGCCAAGTGACATGAAAAGTCAGAATGGCCGCTCGGGCCAACACGGGGTGGCAGTTCGCAACGTATGATGCGGGAACGGTCCCACAGTTGAGACGCAACAGCGGGGTTACCAATGCATTGGGTTCTATGGGAGCTGTGCCAACAACGTAACAGACGGGAAAACGCAGCACCCGGGAACGTAACAGTGGGGTTCTACTGTATACAGTATGCGACATTCTTAAATATCATTACTTTCATCAGTGCTTTTGCTATTGACGCACTATCTTGGTGTACACAATTGTGTACATAGCGTCTGAAAGGGTTAAGGTACATCCACACATATTTAAGGCTTAAAATGTTACATGGAAGCTGCTGTATACTGTGTATTTGTACGCAGACGTTAAGTTATATTTAAAAATAACCGATGTGAAATAAAAATGACTGTACCTTTGGAGAGTCAGAGATGACAACCAAGGGGGGTAACGGATGATATGCAGTAATTAGTCACCAATTAAATATCAACCTACCTACCTACCTACGCTCCTACGCGTAGTGGGGGAGCTACCTACGCTCGCGTGCTCTTTTTATTAAAGTTTATTCTCTCTCTCTCTCTCACTAATTAAGGAAACTCCAGTAATTAGCTTTAACATTTTTAGTTATAGTGGGCTCATTGTGACTGGGAAATTGAAACGAGCTATCTTTACAAGCCATCTCAACTTTTAGATTTGGAAAAATGAAATATCGGCGGAACTATAGCATGACGAAATTCTGCTATCAGCAGCGTCACCCGCTGCTGCGAGACTTAAGCATAACGTCGCCTGGAGGTGTGCAGCTTTACGCTCGCTGGAGCCATTCGGTTTCGGTTTGCAGCCTCTCAGTTTAGCCAAAATTCATCTTGCCACAGTTCTGCCGGTAATCACATTTTTTCAAGTCCGAAAGTTGAGATGAATTGTACGGAGAGCTTTGCTTCAATTTCTGAATTACCATGAGCCCACTGGCAACTAACAGCTTAAAAGGTAACAGATTTTTGTTAATTAGCGACTGTTTACCAAGTATCACTTTGGGGTAACCGTCTTTTTATATTAGAACTGCTATTTTTAAATATTACTTAATGTCTTCATAGAAACACTTGGTGTATATTTGATTTGAAACTGGGCTTTTTACTCAGTTACAAAATTCATTGCAGTTGACCTTTAACGTCTCAACTAGTTAGCATGCACCTTAGAGCAATAATTCTCCAAGATTTATTCACGGTATGTTTTACTGGGTAATATGTAAGCACATACAGTTTATATAGTTAATGCAGTCTTCATGAACTGCCTATTCTGCAGTCGTGATTTACTTTATCATTGGCAAATGACTGTGATAAATGGGAAATGATACTTGTGGCTTACAGAATTTCCCTACAGAACTTGGTGGGTCTTCCAGCATAGCTGACCGTTGTCTTGGCTGTTTGAGCTGCATGATGGTGCTCCTCAGATTATCCTGGCATGTTGACCTATTGTTTCACATGCTATCCCAGTCTGTTCATTCGCATAACGATGGCTGCGGTTCTATAAACTTACCTGGCCTTTCTGATGATCATGAACTTCAAAGACCGGTACTAAGCTACCTCTCATAGCATTGCAGCATCCATCATGGCTTCTTGCAAAGGGCGCATGCAATTAAAGACGCCAAGCAAAATAGGTAGTTGAACATCTGCATAAAAGCAACTCGCAAAATGCCCCTGCTGAGTTATTACTGTGTGAATCTCTTGTTCATTGCGCAATGCTTCCCAATTCTTATTGTGACTCTGATTGAGCATGGAACAGCCGTAAAAGAAAATAATTGAGGGATTACGTGGCCAGTGCAGCCAGTCAGTCCCTTTACCACTGTTTGTGTGATATTATAGGAACAGGTTCCTTTGAAAAAAATGTCATGGCAAACATTGTGCTTTGGAAACATTATTTTCATTGACTTACATAAAGACATTGCTTATGTAACGACATTGCTAAAGCTCTGTGGGAAGTAGTGGTATTCTGATAGTGAAGTAGCAGGAGATTAGAGAGGGCCTTTTTTCTGTATTTGTTGGTGAGCAGACTCACTTCCATTAACCTTGTGGTTTATTTTTCTCTGCTGTTGGTTTGTTTGTGCTGCCACAGTAGTACCGTATGTGCTCGCATAATGCACACACATTTTCCCCGAAAAACCGGAGCAAAGTTGAGGGGTGCGTTTATTATGCGAGGTAAATTTTATGCGAACTTTTTCAAAACACAATATTGAAAAGTAAGACGGTAATGATTTTAAAAATGCATTAGATAACTTACCATTGCAGTAAAAATACATGTATACTATTTGCGAACCGTAACAGCAGTTTTATTGCACTTCACTCCGCATCGGAATCACCAGACCTGTTGTCCAGGTCGCTGGCCACTTCATCCACATCGCGGTTCCGCATCAGCTCGTCCTCGCAGCCACTTCCAGCCGTCTGCCGTTATAGCAAGCATCACGCTGAAGTGCTGCTTTTTGGCACCTGTTCTTTTGACCAAGCACAATTTGTGCACCTCTTTCCTCGACCGTCCTGCTCGTCGGCATGTCAAAGTTTATCGGCGTCCAATCGGCGTTTCTGTTCTGTGAGCAAATAAACTCTCCGTCCCGCAGCAGGTGAATAACTCGACTAATCACACACAGCGAAACCAAAGACGGGCAAAGAAGCGAGCAACGCACACGCAAATTCGACACTATGCCACTATGTCCGACTATGCCCACTATGTCGACCAAGCGCCGGCTGCCCCTCCTTCACTTGGATTCTACTGTGCGCCGCGCCCGGCTGTGCATCGTGCATTCTCCTAGTATTTCAGAGTAAATTTGCAGCTGTGGAGAGCAGTTGCGCATTTTTTTGCTCTCTCGAGTCTGTGAAGTGCCATTGGCCGACACTGGCGGCAAGCACGCAGCAAGAACAGGTTGAGTGTTATCGCGGTCTCCCTTTCCATCACGTTCCGAGCGACCGTGATAACGCGCAGCCTGCTCTTACCGCATACTTGCCACCAGTGTTCTCTCATCATGGCTTTTCCGTCAGCTTCTCGATCATCAAACCCACAGCCCCTGCTGGTGTGTGGCCATGGCACGTTTACTGCTAGTGTGGATGTGCAGCCTACATGAGTTAGCTGTAGCATTTCGTTTACGCTATCTTGGCGTTTCTCACGTGGCATTATTATTTTCAACACAGCGACGGGCATCAAGATTAAGTGCGCTTGCTCTAAACAAATGTGCGAGAGTAAAAGATTGTACTAGTCTCTCCGAAAAACTTCAGCGTGGCCATTTGATCGTGGGACTGCACACGACCAAATTGGGGGTGCAATTATTATGATGGGAAAACAAAAATCCAAATTTTCAAGACCAAAGTTGTGGGTGCGTCTATTATGCGAGTATATACAGTATTTCTCGCAACTGTTTTTTTTTTTTTTTTTAATATAGCAACATGGCAGATGCATCATTCCGAAATCGTGGAGGTGAATGTCAGGGCTCAAATTTACCTCCAACTCCAGTGTGGTCTTAGTTGGTCTTAGTTTGTGGTGGCCGTTTTTACAGGGAATTTCCTGCCATCACTAGGGCTCTACGGACCTTGCGCATTTCCGAAAGCAGCATTAACCTCTTTCTCTTAGCACGCATCACTCGCAGGGTAGAGAGATGTTCCACTGCCAAACGTGAAGTTCTGGGTGCTAAGACTGGCTTTGTTAGCTTTATCATGATGCCAGCATCCAATTGAGGTGAACCATTAGCTGTGCTCTTCTTCGTTGTTCACTTATTTTCAATCCTGGTGTGGCACGGGCATGTGACAGTGTGGTCACTTCAAGGCATAGGCAACTGTTTGGAAAGCAGTTCCGTGCATTGTCAAGAAAGTTAAGAAGGTGATTTTTTTGCACTAAGAAAAATCAAAAAAGCTAATTTAGTTTTACTAATGACTTCAGAGGTACTAAGTTCTGTTAAACTATATATATTGAGTGAAATAAAAATTGTAAGTGCAGTCACAAAAGAGTATAGCTGAAATGGAAGTTCTGTCACTTGTCCTGAAAGTAGAGGAGTTGTGAAATCCTGCGAGCAGGCTTTTCCACATCTACCAAGTGATGCCCCAAAGATGGTGGTGTTTGCAGTCAAAGTTGGTGGGAGACATTGCGTCCTTGAGCACATGCTGCTTTACCATGCTTGCTTCCAGAGCGACAGGTTTAGTTTGTGCTTAAACAGTACAAGTCTCTCAAGAGCCATACCACTCTAGTGGCAATACCACTCTAGTCCGGCAGGTTGCCACTCTGGTGGCAACCTGCCGGGCGTGGATCCGGCAGGTTTCCGGGCTTGGTGTCCGTTGTCTTGAACATGTGATGATGCTGTCGCATGTTCCTTTGCCCCTCTGACATGGCAGCTGGCAGACCAGCTGGGCCCACACATCTGCATCTTGAAGACCCATGTGGACTTCCTGGAGGACTTCAGCCAGGATGCCATGATGCGACTGCGGGAGCTTGCCACCAAACATGACTTCCTGATAATGGAGGACAGGTGAGCGTGTTGCTGCTTCAGTGCAATTAAGAGTGCACTGCCATAGTGCCTAATATAGTGGCGCAACATGGGTAGCAAAGTGCAAAATGTTTATCTCGTTAACTTGACATCTCCTTTAATTTGATCAATATCAAAAGCTTGAGCAAACACTTGTACATTTCCGTACATTAAACGGTTGCTTATGTTGTGTGGTCTCAAGTGCTTCTGGAAACATAGGCCACAGTCCACAGTAGTCCGAACGTACAAAAGGGGCATTTATTGGTTCTCGTATACAAAAATGCCAGGTAGTCTATATAAAGGAAGTTTGACTTGCCATGCAAAGATACCAGGTGAATGTTTTCCCTTGCTTGATACTGACGACTAAACGGTTAGTGCGTGCAGTCTCACGAACAGGAGCACATAGTACAAGCAGTCATATTTGCCCATGCTGCTGTCGTGCTCCGAAGTCAAATGGGAAACATTCCAGCAAGTTAGCCGCATGAAGTACACGAAAGAGGGCGCTGTCTGTCCATTTGCACCGCCGTTATGGAGCCAAAAAGCTAGAAGCAAGTTCCTCTTGTGCCCGGGTAATGCACACCGTGAGGTGGTACTTGCATGGCAGTACTCATGGCATCTTTCGTTGTAGCTGCATAACTATTACAACTCTCACCTTTGCATGTGTGCTATGGTAGAACTTGTTCTGTCACCACTTTGTGATGGCATTAACCTTGGCCAGGCTGCTATGACGTAAGTTGTTGTAAATGCCGTGAACGCAGTTTTGGTTAGTATCAGATTGCATTGTGCAGGAATTTTGAAGCCAATTATCTCAGAAAAAAAGCGTGTGTTAGAATCTGGTAATTACTGAAATCTTTGATTGTGAGCTACCATTCTTGCTTGAAAATTTTCCTAGGGCAGGCTGAAAATAGCAGTTTTTTGTAGAAGATGACGTGTTCAATGCATTAACTTGTTCCCAAAACATCACCAAGGCAGACGCTGCCACTATTTGGGTCACCATCGGGGTCAGGCCTCTGCATGCTGACCAGTCAAGTTCGAATTATCCGGGGAACACTAATTTTAGGATTTAAATAACGAAAGTTTAGGCCCATAGAAATGTAAGGGCACTGGCTGGGATCAGTACAAATCAAATTAACCGAAAGATATAATTAGCCGGTGTCAAATTAATGAAAGTCTACTGTATTAAGTGTTTTGCTTCAATGAATTGATGGTTTGGCTGAAATAAAATTTCATTTTCATAATCAGCACTACATCCAAGCATGCCACAGTTGCTGCCAAGTGAATAGGCACCGGGCGGCCGTCGTAAGGCGCCAGCGGCGCGCCGGCGATATGCTGGCGAACAGGGCCGCGAACGGCAGCTGTCGGAGCACTGGCACGTGAAGCAGACGACGGGACGAAGGCGCTCGGTGCTTCCAGTGATTTGGCACTGCGGGTTTTAAGGGCTGACGCACCGTAAAGCGTATTTTCGTTTGTCTGCTTTTGAGAAAGGTCGTCACTTGTACGAAGCAGATCACATTCGTGGCATCAGGTAGTATATAAAGCAGAAAACGAGCGCAAATTGCGATGCAAATGCACCACGCAAACGGAGCTCACCGCGGCAAGCTAAGACGTGGAACTCCAGCAGTTATATTCCAGATGTTATTTTGCTGTGCGCGTTAGCATTCTCGCGTATTTAATCATGTAAATAGGCGAAGAACACAAAAATTATGGACAGAAAAAAAAAAGGAGACATACGTTTTCCTTATTCTGTTTCTTGAGCTGCTTCGCCGATCGCACATGTGTCAGTAAGTTCTCGTTCTCTGTCCGTTGTAGTGCTTTTATCTTTGCAATGCTTCCCTATTCTTAATTGATTATAAACTAGCCCAATCTTCAGTCACGGCCGATTTTATATACCTTAGCGCAACGGGAGCCGTCGATGGCGGCGAGTATGAACACGCCACTGCGTTGGCATTGGCCGTCGACGCACAGCACAGCCATGTGCCGGACGCAACCAGAGTTGGGAATTGCTAGGAAGGCAAATGTACATTAAAAGGAAGACTGATACATTGATAAGACGGCAAAATGACTACAAATCTGAGTGTTCGCCTTCGGTGCCCAAGCTCCGGAGCCGTTACACTGCGGAGGTGAAGACAGGCAAGTGGGACACGACGCTCTTGCGTATGAACGGCTCTTTTATTAACGGTAGAACAACTAGACTATAGCAAATTAGCGTCGGAAATGTACAGTGCCCAGCGATTGAAGCATTGGCAGCTCGCGGCTGCCGCTGTTTTTTTTTTTTTTTTCGCGCCACAGCTGAGCGCCGTGGGACCAAATGCAGTCATAATGTGTTACGAAGGTTCTCGCTTTCACTCTACACCAAAATTGCATCAGTTTGGTGTCCCCACGGCTTACAGTCAGTGCAAAAAGCGCTGGCGACCATGCGATTCAAGTATCGCGTTTCAATTGCTGAGCACTGAACGCGCTGTTGCCTATATACAGACAGCACATATACAGACTTTCCGCCTGAAAAACGCGATGCCGCGATGAACAACGATTGAATTGAGTGGCCTAACTAGCTTCAGTCATGTTTCAGTAACTGTTGGTGCGCCCAAAAACGCAACATGTTTGATCAGACCTGGTTTCACGGCAGCGCCAGCTGCGCGCGGCCCGGCCGCCACATGCCATTACATTCGCGGCGCCGCCGCATGAAGGCGCCACCGGTCCAAATTCATCCCGCGCCCGGTGCCTATGAGGGGAGTCACATTGCCTATGATCCTTCAAGCGTGTATTAATGCCATCTCATGGTTAATCATGCATGTGTTCCCACATGTCAAAAGAATCTTGCAGATAACAGTTTTACAAGAAGGCATGCATTTCTTACGTGGTGTTTGGCAGTATTTTTCATTCCTGCAGTTCGCATTTTGTTTAGGATTGCACACTTTTGCTCATAGTCTGGTAACTTTCTTTGGTAACAGAACTGACATGTGAAAATAATACATCTGCATACAGTCAGAACCACCTGTATCATCAAACCAAGGTACAGTGGAATCTCGCTAATACGAATTTCCGGATGATACGAATTTTTCTGAGGTCCCGGCCGAGCCCCATTACTTTGCAACGTGCTAGAGAACGGTTTTACGAATCGATTTTCGACCCGCGTCGGTTGATACGAATAAATGCCGCCCCACCGACGGCCGCGAAAGAGAACAGCGTGCAGTGACGCGTGTTTTGCCTTTCTCTTTTGGTGCGGAGGTGCGGACGCGGCACTGGACAGCGCGGAAGCCGCGACTGGGCGCGAAGAGTTTGAAGTGGCGGCGCTTTTGTTGCTTTTGTGCTTTTCCTTTTGTCTCTGCGCACGCTGCGGCGGCCGCGCTTTCCCCACGCACGGCTGCCGCAGCAGGCGAAGGTTCGTGCAGTCTATCGCTTCAACGGAAACTGAGCGGCGTAAGCACAGCACATACAAAGGTCAGAGCCGTGTGGAGATCGCTTTCAAGATACGGTGCGTGGGACAACACCGACAGCCGGCACAGGCGCGAATGCATTTGTTGGCAGAGAAGAAACCGCCCCCCCCCCCCCCTCCCTTCCGCGCTACCTTCCCGCTTTGCTCCGTTCGCGTGGGAGATTGCGTCGCCAGTTACCCTTGCGCTCGGTTGCAAGATACGCATTTGGTGCCGTAGCACAGCGTCACGCCCCCCCCCCCTCCCTCCCTCCCTCCCTCCTATACCCCCACGGCCTATCGCGCGACGGAAGTCGCGTTTTCTCTCCGCTGTGCGTTCGCTGTCCGTGAAGGCGCGCGTCCCCCGCGCGCTTTCACTCGCACATACGGCGCGCGCGGCGACGACTTTATCGCCCTTGGACTCGTGCTCCACGTCTCATGCTCCTCCTCCGCATCGCCCTCGTTGATCTCCTCTCCCATCGGTGGGCGCACCTTGTTGAGAAGCGTGCTCGCTACCGCCCTTGTCGGCAAGATTTTCCCGCGGAAGCCACAATTTCGTCTCGCGCGGCTGACCTGTAAGCGGTATGCGTATACATGGAGTTCTATGGGAGGGTAAACGGGAGTCGGAAAAGGCCGCGTTGTAGCCACTTGTGCACTATAAACGGTTACGTTATAAGTGGTCTATACTTTAAATGCTTTTTACGTGCGTGTGCCTGAGTGAGTTCACCTCTGACTCTTTAATTTAGCTAGTTTTAATTGTGTTTCGATGATGCGAATTTCGGCTAATATGAATATTTTTTGTGACCCCGTGAGATTGGTATCATCGAGATTCCACTGTATTAAAATTTATTGTGCATATCAATTCATTAAGAATCCCCTTGAAAATTCCATCCAAAAGAAGAGCATTGCTCATTTATCACAATTCTTTTTAGCTTGGATATAAAACTTGGCACCACAGGGCTCGGCTGAAACATTATGATGTAATAGCTGACTCTGTCTTCAGTGTGCGCGTGTAGATAGGCTGCGCAATAAGTCTATGAAGCCTCGTGTGCTGAATGAATGTGATAACCTGAGGGGAAGGCCCGGCATGACGTGTGAAGCACTTACGATATTACACTCAACTTTCTACACGGGAATTGCAAAATCGCTTGAGATTTTTCCTTGAATTGTGCCTCAAATAATGTTTTCCTATCTTGTTTCTTTAGTCAGCCTAGGCCTACTTACAGCCACGCTCTCATTTAGCATCACTTTTGTCCAGGTTTAAAATCACCTGTGGCTGTGAACAATCTTTCTCCCCGCCATACTACAGGGAGAATGAGATCGCAATGGTATTGGTTTTTTATTTGTTTCTGAGTCTTGGACGCTTGGATATGTTCGCAGGAAGTTTGCAGACATTGGGGAAACGGCGCAGCTGCAGTACACGAGTCGTCCGTTTTCCATCCGGCTCTGGTCGGACATGGTGACCGCTCACTCGCTGCCAGGACCGGGGATCCTGACCGCGCTGCAGCAGGTCGGTAGTGGCAGCTATTCACAGCGACTGCTCAAACCTCTCTGCCTGACAGTTCATTGACAACAGCTCAACTGCTCCTTTGTCATGTTGCATAGCAGGAAGTTTGGCAATGTGAAAGTTTTGGCATGCCTCCCTGATATCTGCCATGCTCCTGTTTTGCCACAAATGACCACCTTGCTGCCTTCATTGCTGTAGCCCATGGTTCAGCCACTTTCAAAAAGGCACTATAAATGATACATTATGTTAAACCACTCCTTCCTGCAATGCACACAGGCTTTGTAAATAGATAAACGGAATAAACAAACCAACCACAGCAGAGACCTTGCTCCAAAAGCCCGGACTTGGGACTTAGCTGGGAGCAGCTTGTTCGTTTTCGTAACAGCAAGCTACACAATAACGGGATGGTAAAAAAAGAAGGATGAACTGTGAAAAATACTTGAGCAGAAACAGCACAAAATAACAAGGCCTGAGAAAGAGACAGAAGTCTCACGTCCTGCTATTTTGCACTCTTACCGCTCAAGTCACGAACCAACCAGCTGAAATGCGTATGAATCTAAAAAAGAGTTTGTTTACTTCTGAAGGAGGAATGGCGGTGCCTTTGAGACGTAAAGGAATATTTAGAAAGTGTTTGGGGAAATAAAAACATAGCCAAAGGAGTGTAGAGATGAGGGAATTCACAGGTACAGTTTTGTCATGGTTACTGCATAGCAGGATTAGTGAAAATCTTTTGCAGAGGTGTTTATATTTTAGGCTTAATTGGAACTACTGATGATGTGGCTATGAGAACGGGGACGGTGTGATAAACGCATCATGAACGCCGCCAGGGGGGTTTGGGTTGTTGCACTACTATTGCAAGCCAGCCAATAGTACCTTTGTCTGGGGTACAGAGTTGGACAAAACACTGTGGCAGCATACATTCAGCCACACATGCATATGAGGAGGATCTTCTTGCTGTTCCTTGCCTCTATGCGAATAACCACTCTTACTATCCTTGTGTAGCTTACATCGTAGGCTGGGGTTCCTTTAGCTCCTTAACATGACCTAAAGTTCTTGGTTTGAAGAAAATTATTTCAATTGCACCTTACAGTTTCTATCGGTGTACTGTGAATGTCCAGAGATGCTTTCGCACCCTTTGGTGTCTTCAGGTAAAATTTGTGAGTTTGTCGTGAAAAGGTGACAAAAGGCATCGAGTGCAAGAATAAAAAGCCTTTATATCCTCAGCTGCTCTTGCTGTCACAGTTTACATTATGAGAGAATGTATTGTGCATCTTTTATGCAGCTTTGGTATGACCATTACAGTTCATTTGAGTTATTGAATAATCTGAATTAAAGAAATTGAAGATGATTGACTTATCGAGCATTCAATGCAATCAAAGGAAATGCAACTCACCAAGACAGGTCAAGGCTGGCAGCTTACCATCTAAGCCATGATCTGATCAGTGTAGTGCTGGCTTGCTTCAGGAGGGGCTGCTGATATAAAAGATACATTACAGGTAGAATTGTGAATAATTGTCCAAACAGCAAAGTACACAAAGTTTCACATGGCAGATGAATTGTCAATAGATATCGAAATAGTCGGAAAGCCAATGGTGGTGGTGACTCAATCAGGATGAAGTGATTTTGCTAGACACAACAAAAGAGTGTGATGGCAAACCTAAGGTACAATTTTGCACTTATGGTGCTTGTGTCATTGAATCACAGACATGAAGCAAGAACGTTTCAGGAGGCAAAACGGGGCTTGTTCCAGCATCCTAATAAAGTCACTGCGGAGGGGATGGCAGCGACGCCCCTTCTGTCGTTCAAGTTCGCTTGCGCATAACGGGAGGACACGTTGCCCGGTTGCCGCAGAGGCTCACCGATTCAAGGCCATCCGGAACCATCCGCTGCTAGCCGCTTCTATGCATGAATGGATGCGCTCGTTTCTGATACCGGCACTTGCTTGCCAAAATTTTCGATGAAGTGACACAAACAACAGTTCGTGGACTCGTGGCAAACGCAGGTGGCGACAAGATGCCTCATCTCATCCTGCTCACCGACGGAAGCAGTGTGCATCGTCGTATCTTGAAACACCAGTCTCCCCATCTGAGCGTGTTCCACGTACTTCACGTCGCGTTCAGCTGGCTTTCTTCTTTTGCAAACGGAAGACAAGTAGCTGGGACAGTCCAGAAATGTTGACGGCACGGCTTCTGGCAACAAAAGTGGCTGTTTTGGCTTGTCTAAAAGGGCTTTACCGCCCCCTATGCTGCTGTCTGAGAAGTGCTTCTCGGAGACCTAATCGCGAGACGTCAGTTCTTGATCTTTCTTTGGGATGGCACGAGCCCACACTTTCAACCGTACAGAGTCACTAAGAACGTTTAAAGTAATTACGTTTCCCTCGTAGGATGTGCAGCCACCGCTGCACTTCAGCACGACGCATTTCCGCCGCATTCTCAAATGGCACGGATGGAAAACGCTTGCCCTTGTAGCAACGTGAAAAGTGCGCACGCATGTCTAAGAAACTGGTGCCGCGGGTGCAATGCGGAAGCCCACTGGGACATGACAGACAGAAAGCCTGCAAACCACGAAGAAAACTGACAGTTTGCTTGTTGGAGTGCATCGTGCCCTAACTAATCCTGGCTTTGCCTCCCAAGGTTACCTACGCATGCAAGCACACTCGCCGAATGCAAGCAAGTGGATTCATGGGGATGGCAGACATTGTTTGTTCAGGGATACTGTTGGTAGCTCGTTTCAGGGGCACTGTGGCATGTAATTTGAGCATTATTAAGCGAGCGTCGACGGTCCGTGCTATCGCTGCTGGACAGATCATCCTCCTAAAATACTTCTTTCTCTGCGATCACAGAACACGTCAGATGCTTGCTGTAAGAAGTGTTTGTAAGTGATGAATGTTGTGTTATTGGAATTGTTTTTTACATTGTTTGTTTTATTCTCACTGTGTTCCTGTTTATAGTCACTCACCTAGTATTGCAGTCTCTTTATTTTGTAGTGTTAGTCACCGACACTGTTTTCTTTCTTTTTTTAATGGAAAGGAGGCTTTTAATGAAAAGGAGGGGGGGAGGGAGGAGGGGCGTGGCGACGCTGTGCTACGGCACCAAATGCGTATCTTGCAACCAAGCGCAAGGGTAACTGGCGACGCAATCTCCCACGCAAAAGGAACAGAGCGGGAAGGTAGTGCAGGAGGGAGGGAGGGAGGGGAGGGAGGGGGGGGAGGGGCGGAATCTACTGTGCCAACAAATGCGTTCTTGTACTTTGCGCCTGTGCCGGCTGTCGGTGTTGTCGTGCGCACCGTGTCTTGAAAGCGATCTCCACACGGCTCTGACCTTTGTATGCGCTGCGCTTATGCCGCTCAGTTTCCGTTGAAGCGATAGACCGCACGAGCCTTCGCTCGCTGCGGCGGCCGCACGTAGGGAAGCGCGGCTGCCGCAGCGAGTGAGGAGACAAAAGGAAAAGCACAAAAGCAACAAAAGCGCCGCCGCTTCGAACTCTTCGCGCCCAGTCGTGGCTTCCGCGTTGTCCGGTGCTGTTCTCTTTCGCGGTCGTCGGTGGGGCGGCGTTTGTTCGTATCAACCGACGCGGGTCGAAAATCGATTCGTAACAACCGTTCTCTAGCACATTGCAAAGTAATGGGGCTCGGCCGGGACCTCAGAAAAATTCGTATCATCCGGAAATTTGTATTAGCCGTGATCGTATCATTGAGATTCCACTGTAAATTGAAGATAATTGACTTATTAAGCATTCATTGTAATCAAAGGAAATGCAACTCAACAAGACAGATCAAGGCTGGCAGCTTACCATCTAAGCCACGATCTGATCAGTGCAATGCTGGTTTGTTTCAGGAGGGGCTGCTTCTGTATAAGACAGTACGTGTATAATTGTAAATAATTGTCCAAACAGCAAAGTGCGCAAAGTTTGAGATGGTCGGAAAGCCAATGGTGGTGGTGACCGAATCAGGAGAAAGTGATCTTGCTAGACACAGCAAAAGAGTGCGATGGCAAACCTAAGGTATAATGTTGCAGTTATGGTGTTTGTTTCATTGAATCACAGACACGAAGGAAGAATGTTTCAGGAGGCAAAAAAGTGCTTGTTCCAGCATCCTAATAAAGTCACTGTGGAGCGGACGGCGGCGACGTGCCTTCTGTCGTTCAAGTTCGCTTGCGCATAACGGGAGGACACGTGGCCCGGTCGCTGCAGAGGCTCGCCGATTCAAGGCCATCCGGGAACATCCACTGTTAGCCACTTCTATACGTGAATGGATGCGCTCGTTTCTAATACTGGTGCTTGCCAAAATTTCAAAGCAGTGACACAAACAACAGTCCGCGGACTCGTGGCAAGCGTGGGTGGTGGCAAGATGCCTCATCTCATCCTGCTCACCATCGCAAGCAATGTGCATCGTCGTATCTTCAAACACCAAAGTCTCCCCGTCTGAGCGTGCTCCACGCACTTCACGTCGCATTAAGCTGGCTTTCTTCTTTTGCGAACGGAAGACGAGTAGCTGGGACAGTCCGGAAATATTGACGGCACGGCGTCTGGCAACAAAAGAGGTTGTTTTGGCTTGTCTAGAAGGGCTTCGCCACTCCCTAGTCCTATGTCGCTCTCCAAGAAGTGCTTTTCAGCGACTTAGTTGCAAGAAGTTAGTTCTTGATCTTTCTTTGGGATGGCACGAGCCCACACTTGCAACCGTACAAAGTCACTAAGAACCTTGAAGGTAATTACATTTTCCTCGTAGGATGCGTAGCCACTGCTGCAGTTCAGTACGACACATTTCACCACATTCTCAAATGACACGGATGGAAAGCACTCACCCTCGTAGCAATGTAAAAAGCGCGCACGCATGTCTAAGAAACTGGTGGCGATAGTGCAATGCAGAAGTGTTCTAGACACGAGAGACAGAAAGCCTGCAAACTGCGAAGAAAACTACGACGGTTTGCTTGTTGGAGCGCTCATGCCTTAACTAACCTGGGCTTTGCCTCCAAAGGTCACCTACGCACGCAAGCACACTCGCCGAATGCGAGCGAGTGGATTCGTGGGGCTGGCAGACATTGTTTGCTGGATACTGTTGGTAGCTCGTGTCAGGGGCAGTGCGGCATGTAATATAAGCAATATTAAGCGAGCGTCGACGGTCTGTGCTGTCGTAGCTGGAGAGATTATCCTCCTAAAATACTTGTTTCTCCGCAATTACAGAACATGTCAGATGCTTGCTGTAAGAAGAAATATTTGTAAGTAAGTGGTGGATGTTGTGTTATTGGAGTTGTTTTTCACATTGTTTGTATTGCTTTATTCTCGCTATGTATAGATATTTCTGTTTATAGTCACCTAGTATTGCAGTCTCTTTATTTTGTAAAGTGTTAGTCACCGACACTGTTTTCTTCCTTTTTTTAATGAAAGGGAGGGCTTACGTCAAGTGTTTGTAATGCCTTTAACCTGCTCTCCATCGGTTTGCCAAGATAATGTGCAGATAAACTGACCTCAATAACGACTGTATGTTAGCATGTGAGTGATGCTTATGCTTATTATGCTTATTTTGCTTACTTATGCTTACTTATGCTTATTTTCTAGTAAAGAAGCATTTTAAGCTTTTAATGGTTGTCTTGGAGTACTGGGCTGAAAGTGGACAAGGTGAAGGTAAAAGGATGTCTTTCCTGCTCCACTACTGCCGCATTGCAGGTTTCCACAGGGCATGGGATCATTTTTCTAAATGCGAAAGCATCTTTCTGCGCATGGTTTATAACTTCGTAATGTGACTATTCGCAGGCCAGCCGACCAGAGCAGGCTTGTGTGCTCATCGCACAGATGAGCTCTGCCGGCGCACTCACAACCAAGGGCTACGCTGACGGTGAGTGGACGATGTCGACCGGGCTCATTCATGTTCAGTGTAACACCATAGGAGTTTCACTCAAAAGGCTCACGAAACTTGGCCCTCAACCTGCTCTAATGAGTTAAAAACTGCAGCTTCACTAAATGTGCAGAGAGGGGACAGGCGATAGCCGGCACAGTGTTGCACGCCATAAGACTCACGGTGTCCAGGGCAGCGTAAATTGCAAAAAACATTCGGAACTAAGTATCAAGATTCCGCGTGCCACTGTTCATCTGAAATTAAACTTTGCCTGTACCCTTGGCAAACAGTACTGTTGATGACCTGAAGGGCCATAGCTCATGTCTACAGAGGGTGATTGGCCAAGAATCGACTGGTTACCACTGTGAGGTGAATAAAAAATTTGGACATCGTCACTTAGGCAAGAAAAAAAGTTATGTGGGAAAAATACAAATTTGAAAATAAAACAGAAAAAGCTGTCAGAAAAAAAAAAACAATTTTTAGCGGTACATAATCATATGGTTACAAAAAGATAATGCTTACCTGCTGAGCACAAGTTTTGGCTGGGTAGTAATAGGCTTCACATCGCTGCTAGGGAGCTAATAGGAGTGCTAAGTTTGTATGATGAGAATTATATTGGTTGGTATTGTTTCACTGTTTTGACAGAAACAAAATGAAAGAAATAAAGGACACTGCACCTTTTGTTTACAGTTTACAGAAAGTGTCAAACTTTGCGAGGAAAGGCCAAGCATCCCTTTATTGAAATGAGAAACTAGCACAGATGTGTGTACCAGCAGACCAATCTGGGAACTGCAGCACTGGCGGCAACATCTTACGGAGTATTGATTGAATACAGAATGCTGGAAACACTCTTGTAGTGCATGCTTTTGTTTTTCTTTCTTTTTTTTAAAGAATAGGCTTGCAAATGCTTTTGTGGGGGGGGGGGGTATGTTGCCTCTAATAAATTTAACTAGCAGATAAGTAGAGCACTTGCAGTTGCTCCCAGTGCTTTTGGTTTTATTAACACCTTCCAGTCATCTGATGTATGTCTAAGTACTATCGCACTCAGTATGAGCTGCAATGCGTGAGCTGGAGCGGCGCTCTTGAAAAAAAAAAAAAAGTGTTGAGAGTTTTGCCATTCCAGCAATGCACATTGTGTTTCGTCGTCTGCTTTCTTTGCACAGCAATAATACACTGGCCCACTGAGCAGCTATCGCTCCATCACAAAAAAAAAAGAAAAAGAGAATATTTATGAAGTTCGGGCATCGGTGTGCCATGGTAAAGCACGCAGCACGAAAGCACGGGGGTATGTGCATTGCTGGAATGGAACTCTCTCCACCAATTTCTTGAGGGCACCGCTTCGGCCACAGCCTGCATGTTGCAGCTCATATTAAACGCAATAGTGCATCTTTGATATTCTAACACTTTCTGCTATTTACCTTTCCCTTGCATAGTTTATTGGTGCTGCTTTATATCTTGCTGGTTGCACACCAGCTAGCTCTGCAAGGAGCTTTCTTTCTGAATGCTCAAGTTGTCTTGAATTCATCTGTGCAGCCACGTTAAAGATGGCTGAGGACTTTCCAGACTTCGTGCTGGGCTTTGTGTGCCAGTCGCGAGTCTCCCACAACCCGGGACACATCCACATGACACCAGGTAAGCACCCAGCTCAACTACTTGGCAAGCCAGTACGATGCAGCTTGTTTTGCCAGCGTAATTTCCGTCAAAGATGACAGAAAGGTAGACACAAAATTTTTCTTGTCCCCTCTTGTGTCATTCTTGTCCAAAGCTTCACTGCCAAACCAGCTGACATGCCTGAACCAGCTCGGATTATTATTGCTTGTTTGCTGTAATTGCAAGTTCTTCTGTTCTACGTCATTGACCTGTGCTGCAGAATTGGTGACTCCATGAGAAGATGGACATCCAGGTGTCTCGTGGCAGTGCCATTGTTATGGTCAGAGCAGTTCATAGGTGCTCTTGGCAACAAAGGACACGACACCACAGTGGCGCAAACATACAAACGGGGCACTTAACGCTCGTTTCATACAACAATACAAGTTAGCTGATATTGTACGCACAAATAATAGGTCCTTGATAAGGCAAGCTGAGGAATCACAGAAGTCAAGGGATGCCGAGTAAATGTTCGTCCATGTAACGCTTCAAGACATAAGTCGTTTGTTTGTAGGTGTGCTTTCATGAAATGAAGCGCATTCGGGTAGTTTTGTTTGCCCAGTGCCGGTGCCACGCTTCATAGCTGAATGGTTAGCCTTTCATGGGACAGTCCCATGGCGCACATTGACATCCAGCTGCCAAAGAGAGGAAAGAAGCGGGTTCCTCTTGCGCCCGAGGTTTTCGCGTGGCGCTAGCATCAACAAGGGATGGCTCGCACCACCTCTTGTTGTAGCCGCATAACAGTACCACCAGCTCCAACTGTCACATGTGTCCGGGAAACAACGGGTTGTGCGGGGAAAACAAATGTCAGGGGGCACAAGATAGTCAAGCGTCCCCACAGGTCATGTACAGACTTATTTTCTTTTGGTGTTCTTGTAGGTAAAGCCCTACACTGTCAGTGTTTTTGAAATTGCTGGGTGTTATCCACACTGTGCATGAAACAATTTATTGTTACCAGCAACCATTGAATATGTCAAGGATTGACGTTCGGGTAAAGCATAGTAACAAATGTAAAGCGCTTGAAAAAGACAAGGACTAAGAAGGAGGACACAACATGAGCGCTACTTTCAACAAATGACTTTTTTTTAAACTGAGGCACACATTTACACATTGACGATACCCATATGCCATAACAAAATGCCATGTGTGAAGATATGGCCTTCTTTTTGCTTTTGAAACGTATATTTTCACAAAAAAAAGACAGTCACACCATCAAGTTGCACACTAGGACACATTCAAAGATGACAGTTCTTTCTCTGACAAAGAGAGGTATGGGGTGCTTAAACACTCAATGCCCAAACATGCAATTTTTGATGCTTCGATTATTAACCTTGTTAGTTTGTCTCTGTGTGTTGATAAAACTGCAATCTTTTGAAAAAATGGTTCACACCGATCACATGTTAAACATTGCAGTGCCAGCCCATCTGTAGCACTCTTGTTGTGTCCTCTTTCTTTGTCCTCATCGTTTTCAAGCGCTTTACATTTGTTACTTCCGTAGAAGGTGAGCATTCTGCCGCGTCTTTCGTCTGTTTAGCGCATCACATGTCACGCCTTCACTGGTATATACTTGTTTCTTTGCGTGCTTCTTGTGTGCTTGCAGGTGCAGCTTTCTGTGATGTCAAGGGTTTTCTCTAGTGCTGCAACATCAAACTGGTTTTGCTGAAAAAACCGTTATTCGGTTATTAATGTCCGGATATTCGGACAGCCGGATATTGGTTCTTCTGTACTTGTGTTGAAATTACCTCTCTTTCTCTCTTGTATTCTTATATTTGTAGTTATTTTTGCGACCGCTCGTGCAGACTCAATATCTGCGCTGGTTAACTTCCTTACCTTTCCTTTTTTAAACACCAAATATTCGGGTCGGAATATTCGAATATCCGGCTAACCGGTTATTTAATCCAGATAACCGGCGTTCGAGACCGGATTCACTTCCCTCCGGTTAAACTAGATACCAGGTTTGACGGATATTTGCAAGCACTAGTTTTGACAGTGTCTGTCTCCTTTGCCTAATGAACTGTTTCATTGGTAAAGATGAAAACATGGCATTCTAAATGAAGAAAGGCTCAAACTTTCATGCTAGAATGGCCTAAAGATGAGAAAATACATTAACATTTATGGTATCCCACTGACGCACCAACACTGTGGTCATGACGCGAAATTCAAGAAAACGGGGCTCGAACTTCGTTTTATCCATCAGTAATCGACTTTGTGCCAAAAGAATGAAAATCTACAATTAAAGAAATACGTCACCAGTCTAAACTGACTTGGTTTCTCTGTAGTACAGTCGAATTTCGTTAATTCAACCTTGATGGGATCAACGAAATTGATCGAATTATCCAGCGGGTCGAATTAAACAAGATGCAAAAAAAAAAAATGCCAAAACACAAATGCCAACATTCAGTTGGCGGTGTTTGCTCGAGTCTAACACGCCTCCGAATCAAATGCGCACCCAATTTCTACGTGTCGAAAGTATTAAACTAAGGTAGAAATAACTTAAAGCTCCTAACCAAAGTATAAATCTAGCGTGCACCCGATTTATTGAAATGGCGGCCAGTTTCCCAGTCAGCTTCGCTGCGCGGTATTTAAAGTCAGCTCCGCCGCTATACAGCCATGTTATGCAGTAAAGTGTACGAACGCTGCGAAGGCGGTTTTGGTTTCATATCCAATTGCACCGCGCAGGCAATTTTGGGCCCAATTTCCTTGGAAAACAAAAGGCGCCCATTATAATCAGGTAAACGCCGTAATCAGGCATTGTGAGCTACCGTTATTGCCTGATACTTGGTAATATTCCTAGGGCAGGCTGGAAATAGGCGTTTTCGACAGGAGATCACTTGATCAACAAATTCACTGTTCCTTAACCTCCACCAAGACAGATGCTGCCACTAAAGGAGTTGTTATTGGGGCTACCATAGGGCCCAGGCATGTGCGTGCGGACTGGCCAAGCTTGAATTATCCGGCGAATTCCGATTTTAGGGTCGAAATACCAAACGTTTGGGCCCGTAGAAGTGCATAGGCGCCAGCCGGGACCTTTGGCCGAGATCAAATTAACCGAAGTCGAATTAATCGAAATCTACTGTACTCCCTTAACGACTAATTCACCGCTAATTGAGCCGCACACTCTGCTCCACACCTGCGAAGGTTGTTAGGAGCATGACATCAAGCGTACTCTCTCTGACACTCTGTCATACACAGCAGGTGTTATGCTTACCTCAGAGGTGCATTGTGAGGCACTTGTTTCCTTGTTCTCTCCACATTGATGTACTGTGCTTTGTACTCCAGGTGGCGTTAGCATTACCTCAATTGCAGCCGCTGTGCCATGCCTACAAAACTAGTTGTAGGCATTTCTTCAAGAGGGACGTCAATCGTTCTCCTTCCTTCTCCATCTTACACAGCACAAGATGCCTCTAGTGCAGCACCGCACATGTATGCGAGTGTTACCTCGTCATTGCGCTGATGTGTTGTGTGCTGTACTTGAGACGGCGTTTCGAGTTCAGCAGTGCAGACCACTTATAATGATATCAAAAAGAAAGAAAAATCTGATTGTTATAACCAATCATCGCTATATGTGAACTGCCGTAAATAAAGCTGCCAAACATACCTTTGTAGCTCTGAACCTGAATTTGCCACTTGCGCTAAAGAATAGACGTTACTGAAAGTAGGAGTGTGAAAAATAAAACGTTTATTCATACCTCAAAACAGTGTGTCAGAATAGTCAGAAATCTGCACTTGCTTTCGCGGCAGTTTCAGGTTTACAACCGCAGTGTGGATTGCGTCCAGCTGCTGCGCGAACACCTTTTGCCTCGTCTTGACATTGATAGTTTAGAGACTTAGCAACGCAAATGTCCAGCTCAGTTTGCATGGAAAACGCTACCCAGAAGGCAAAATTGTGATTTTTGTATTTGACATGTGATTATAGCATATTGTTACACATATGGCTTTTTCTCATAGCCCTAATTGATAAGTTGATGCTTTTAAGTCAGGTCATCATTATAACTGATATATTGAACTTATACGTGGTATCTTGGTAAGTGCACTGCATTGTACTGCACATGGCATTGGAGAGGTTCATGCAACACTATAACAATTGTAAAAATTGGGTGCTTAGAGGGTATGCATCACGCTGCTTCTGATGGCCCCTTATTGAGCTCCAAAACGCTTTATCACAAGTGTTGTGCGGTAAATGCGTCACATTAACTTAGGTTCTCGCAATGCTGTGATCTGCGTAATTTTTTGTTTTCTGAGGGGATGGCTTGCCATGTTTGCAGGCGTGCGGCTAGACGCCAGTGGGGACAGCCTCGGACAGCAGTACTGTGACCCCGCATCTGCTGTGACCGAGCGTGGTGCCGACATCATCATTGTTGGACGTGGCATTGTGGCCGCGGCCAACCCCGAGGAGGCTGCACTGCAGTACAAGAAGGCTGCCTACGACGCCTACCTGTCGACACTGGCCGCGAAGTAGTGTGCTTTCCCGACGACTGATGGGAATGCTGTGCTTGTAAAAAAGAAAGAAGCCAATGGGCTGTTTTGAACAGGCCAGGAATAAAGCTTTGATGTTTTGTTATTGGCACTCATCATCATCAGCCTATATTTATGTCCACTGCAGGACTGAAGGCCTCTCTCTGCGATCTCCAATTACCCTTGTCTTCTGCTAGGTGATTCCAACATGCGCCTGCAAATTTCCTAACTTCATCACTCCACTTAGTTTTCTGCCGTTCTCGACTGCGCTTCCCTTCTCTTGGTATCCATTCTGTAACTCTAATGGTCCACCGGTTATCAATCCTACGCATTACATAGCCTGCCCAGCTCCACTGTTTCTGCTTAATGTCAACTAGAATATCGGCTATCCCTGTTTCTTCTCTGATCCACACCGCTCTCTTCCTGTCTCTTAACGTTAGGCCTAACATTTTTCGTTCCATCGCTCTTTGTGCAGTCCTTAACTTGTTCTTGAGCTTCTTTGTTAACCTCCAAGTTTCTGCCCCATATGTTAGCACTGGTAGAATGCAATGATTGTACACTTTTCTTTTCAATGACAGTGGTAATCTCCCAGTCAGGATTTCGTAATGCCTGCCGTATGCACTCCAGCCCAATTTTATTCTTCTATATATTTCTTTCTCATGATCAGGGTCCCCTGTGAGTAATTGACCTAGATAAACGTACTCCTTTACAGACTCTAGAGGCTGACTGGCGATCCATAATTCTTGTTCCCTTGCCAGGTTATTGAACATTATCTTTGTCTTTTGCATATTAATCTTCAACCCCACTCTTACACTTTCTCGGTTAAGGTCCTCAATCATTTTTTGTAATTCGTCTCCATTGTTGCTGAACAGGACAATGTCATCTGCAAGCCGAATGTTGCTGAGATATTCGCCGTCGATCCTCACTCCTAAGCCTTCCCAGTCTAAGAGCTTGAATACTTCTTCGGCGGAGTTGCCGACGCGAAATCCGCTTCCCTGCCGCCCTCCTCCCTCACATTCCACGGTCTCCGCGTGCGCCCTTCGCCGTGCTGTGCCGACGACGCCCGCTCCCTGAAGTTTCGTTTACTGCCGTTATCGCGAAGCGAGCGTTGGCCGGCGTCGGCAGTTTCGTGGCCCTTGCTCGCTATGCGCGCCGTGATATTTCACGACTCGCACTCAAGATTCTGGTTTCAGCCTCACTGGCTGTTCGTTCGCACCACGTGCCCTTCTCCTCCACTTCGTCTCTCTCTCTTCCTCGAGCACTCCTTGGGGCGCCCGTTTGAGGGGAGCGTTCGCCGTATCCGCTGACTTCCGTACTCCCAGGCAGCCGCACTGTAACCGGTATTCCGTTTCCCGCAACTGCACTATAAGCGATACGCGATACGTGTATACATGGAGTGCTATGGGAAAATTAACGGGAGTCTGAAAAGACCGCACTATATCCGGTCCTGCACTATAAGCGGTTACGTTATAAGTGGTCTATACTGTACTTGCTATGGAACTTGTCGTTCTATGGACATGTGGCGATGCTGCAAATTTCCACAGAATGTGCAGCATTGATGATCTGTGCTGCACAATAGAAAATCTACACACAGTAAACATCAACATTAAAGCAGCATGACATGCACTGCGCTAAAGGGAGGGTTCTGTACTTGTTGATAGCAAGGTTAAACGAAAGTGCATTCTTTTATTATGCACATGTGTGTCAATACTACTTGCACATCAGCTGATAGCTTTGTTTTACAGCGATAAACGGGCTAACTCGCATAGCTGTTCCTATGTCCACTGGCAACCATCACAGGAATTGCCAAAGCACTTGGCGAGAAGTTTTTTCACTTAAGGTTCCATTTAATTCTGCGCACTGAAAATTTGGTTTCAACTCATTTCCTGCATCTTCAGAATCACAAAAAGCTGCAGAAAGAATGAAAAATTTTCAGTTCATCAGTGAGTTTTGTCACGTTAACAGAATGCAAGATTTCATGCAAGAAGTCTCTACAGTAACTTCAGATATGAGAACATAAACTATTTCACGTCTCGCGTACTTGGCAAACACCTATCCACATACATATTTAAAGAGATTTTTGGCATGCATGAAAATCTAAGGTGGTTGCTGAGGCACCAATGGCCACAACTACGCAGGACAAACAGGCTGACACCACATCGACCACCTTAAGAGAAGATACGTAGACTTTCAACACAAGTTTGGGGAGCAAACTAGCCATTCATGCTGCTTTGTGTGGCTGCAAACCAAATTTGGAGCAGTGCAAAATTCTTAGGCAGTAAAAAGACCAAAGATTAGTGTGCAATTTTCGAAGCGTACACAGTTCACAGGCGAGGCGCACAAGCATTAAAGCACCATTGCTTAATTTGCTAAACAGAGAGTTGCAATAATTATTGTGATTGACTAACCACGTGACGAAACCGTTTACTCTGGTCATTTTACATTTTTTAAGCTGCGTTTTAAAGTCGTACTTTACCGAATTTGGCCAATCGTGCATTTTCAGCCAGTGTACATATTGCATGTCTTTTCAAATATAATTAGTTAGTCTATATCACACTTCATCAATCAATAATCACTTAACATACATGACACATCAGAATAACTGTTTCTTTTTTTTTTCACTCAACAGCACACAACAGGGTGAGGAAGAAACATCTACACATGTTGCAACTTGTCATACTTCGAGGTATTAAAGGGATAATGAGACGGAATCTTTGGTTCTATGATGAATTCATTGTTACATTCAGATTTTTCAATGCCACAAATTTGCACAATGAGTGCTTAAGTGCTGTAATTTTAACCGGGTAGCCTTTTAAAGGACCACTCACCAAGCCACTTTGCACACTTTGGTTATATGCTGGAAGTTGTTACGTGACCTCTAGGGAGTGTTCTACCGCAATAATTTTTCAAATTGGTTCATTAATAGTTTCAATGCCACGAAACCATTATTTCAGGAGGCGAGCATCACTGCCAGCGTAGACACTCTCTCCACTTGCACCGTCTAGCCTCCGCAAGCGAAATTCCTTCCCTGCATTTTCTCGTACCAGAGCTCAAGGGTTGCGTGACGCATAAGTCGCAGGCCCCGCCTTCTTTTTTTTTCTCGCTTTTTTGCTGCGCAGCGCACTTCCACCGACGGTCTCGCGCGGGAGCTGTTGCGTTTGTCTCGTTCATGCAGCACGTGATTTTGCACGTGACTAGTGGTGTAAGTCGGTGCTACAACAACACTGAGGCACACGCAAGCGGATCACAGAGCATGATTGCACACTGGAACACAGTAGAAAATGACACGGTTTTACTCTCTGCGCATGCGACTGCACGACATGGGAACAAGCAGACGAAACAGGAGTAGTACATCTCTCTTGCTACAATACAAATTAAACAAAGACGCACAGACATTCGGTTTGTAGGTTTTATTATTTCTCGAAACTTTGATTTGTCTATTGAAGCAACGGAAAAAGAATAACTGCTGTTGTCTTGACTAATTCTCAAATTCACACATCACTGAAAGTGAAGCCACAGCACGGCAATGTACGTAGCACACTTGCGTGATTGACGTCAACTCTCTGGCTGGAAGCGCGGTGCCTGGGAGAAGGACAAAAGGAGTTTGGTTTCAAATTTCAGCTCTTTCCAAGGTGCATAGCGATGTAATACTTAGTGATGTAATTGTGCGCATTGTATGCCCTGTGCGTGTCAGCTGTTGTTAGTCTGCACTCATTTTGTTTTATCCTGTTACTTCTCTCTGTTGCCAAAAGCTCATGCCCTATGATATCACACATCAATCAATAATCACTTAGCATATATGGCACATCAGAATAACTGTCTCTTTTTTTAACACGAAAGTGTTTTATGCCGGGGTCCACCAAGACTTCACTGACGTATTTCCGCCACGGAAATACGTCACACGAACATACACGAACATAATACAAAGAAAGAAACCAGAAGAAAAAGTTCCACAAACATGCAAAATTTGGAAATCGAACCCACGACCTCTCGGTCCGCGACGATAGATCGCCGAGCGTTTAACCCATTGCGCCACAAACGCATTTGCAGAGAGCTACACAGACGCGCCTTATATATCTAACACTCCTCCGTGTACCCGCGCTCTTGCTCGGGGCGGTGCCGCCGCCTACGAGCAGAAAAGAGAAGTACTGCATTATGACACTAACGCGCACCGACAGTGAACGCTTCGGTGGTCTCAGCACTACGACGCCTCGATGCCAGCATTCGAAGGGACGCTGGCATCAAGAAGCACTACCAACGCCACCTAGGTGGCGTTCACCGTACTCAGCACAGCGGAGCGTGGCCTCCGCAATTAGCTCTGAAAATGTTTCTGAAGTTGATCGCGGAGGCTGCAATTACGACGCGCTGATTTGACTCGGTGACGATTCAGTTACGTGCTTTGTCTTGCGCGTTGTATTAGTGTGTCAGTTACGTGCTTCGTCTTTCGCGTTGTGCTAGCGTGTGCAGCGTAGTGCAGCTTCCATATGCACGACGGTTGCTCATGGTCATCGACGTTGGTAGTCGTGATGGAGGAGACGTGCCAACAGGCGTCAGCGTGGGTGCATCAACGCCTAAGGGCGCTTTAGCCACAAAACACCAATAGACATTATATATCAATGTGCAATAAACATTACACTACTTCTGTGAAGACACGTTTCACTTTCGTGTTCTATACCGATTCCTATATAAGAGGGATCAACCACATTTTTTTTTTCACTCAACAGCACACAACATAGGGTGTGGAAGAAACAACATATGCTGCAACTTGTCATGCTTCGAGGTAAGGGGATAATGAAAAGGAATCCTTGTTTCTATGATAAATTCATAGTTACATTCAGCTTTTTCAGTGCCACAAATTTGCACAATGAGTGCTGAACTAGTGAGTGGATTTAGTAGCGTGACCTACTGTAACAGGCCCTACTGTGTGTTCTTTATTCTTTGAGATTTGTCATCTCGCTCTTTCCTTCCCTCCTTCCTATATTTTATTTATATGTTTGTCTCCTTTCTGAAGAGTAGGCAGGAGTTGTGCCCCTTCCGGTGGCAGTTGCCAGCCTTGCTCCTCACTTCCCCTTTCCTGTGTATCAAATCAAATAATAATAATAACAATGTCAGCTCAAAATGGCCAGACCCGGTGAGAAGCCCTTTAAGACAGTTTGTTGTATTAAAGTCCCTGAGGTAAAAGCACCTTAGAGTATCAAGTTCTACTCTAGTTTGCAATGTCGGTCATTCCTTCGGTGAGTGTGATCAAATTCAGTGCCACACAAAAACATAAAAGACAGACACACTGTTTTCACTGTTCTTGAGCCTTGTGGAAATGTGTTCCACTTCACGAAACAGTTACATGAGTTGACCCCTCTGCAGGTGGCTCGGAAAGTCCACAGTCCATTTGGTGACGGTAACCACCGCTTCGCTGCTGCTCACAAACACAGTACAATCACGGGCAGTAGTCGTGTTTCGACTGGGTGTTGCTTTCGCCCGCTGCTACGCACACGAGCCAGTCGAGTAGCCCTGGCTGTGAACTCAACCAAACACATGAAACGTCAGAACACATATTATGTAAATGCCCAGCATATGTGCAGGAGAGATGGACGCCGGACAGTTTCCTAGCCAGCATCAGCAGGCAACCACTATTAGAAGGCACTGTTCTCAGCTGATGGCCTGGTGCTACAACTGCGAGGCAGACAACGCAGGCGCTGTTGGAGTTCTTGCATGCGAAGGAACTGGACAAGCGGTACTCCTTCTCTTCTCATCATCATTCATCCTAATATTCTCACTCACCTTCCCTTTAACCCAGTACAGAGTAGCAGACTAGAATGCAGCAGCTCAGGTTTACCTCTTTGCCTTTCCTGTAAATAAAATCTCTTGTCTCTATATAATGTGATCGACATTTTCGTCTAATTTCTTGCAATCTCCCGCTTTCCTCACATTTTGCCAGCCTCTTAGAATGCAGCCTGCCTTGTAGACAAGTCACTTTTGTGTGGTTCTTCGCGTTGGCTTGCGATGTCTGTCATCCATTCAGTGAGTGTAATCACTTCACTTCTGTACAAAAAGTACAACACAAACGGAGACAAGGACCTCACTGTATTTGAGCCGTCTGGAGTGGGTCTCACCTTACAAACAAGCTATGCAAGTTGACTTCTCTGCAGTCACGTCACTGTTGCACATACATACACAGCACAAGCACAAACAGTAATCTTCTCGGCTCATGTCTTCAGAGCACAATGGCACGTAAACGACCTCAGCCTACATCCAGTGGATTCTTAGCAGTCAGCTTGCAATGTCAGTTGTATATCCTGCGAAGGTATCAACACCGTTTCGTGGATATGCACATGATGCTGCAGGCACTGGTGTCCGAGCATGGTGGACAGACCTGGGGCGGCTGTCCTGGGTCAGTGCGACGTCAACGGTTCACCTTGCTTGGCTATCTGGTGAATGGTGACAGTGGTGCTGCCTGTGCCACTGCTATAGCTCTCGTACGCTAGGACAACTTCGCAGAACGACATAAGAGCCTCTGGCTTGTGGTTGGCCTGCAAGATGTGTACAAAGCTAATCAAGAATGACTATAGACCTTTGACAGAAACCAACGAGCCAGCATAACTTCAGCACTACATGTTGCTAGTATAGTTGGCTCATAGTGCACTGATGATTGGTTAATTATTGAACCAGAAGCAAGGATGTACATGTAGGAGAGTATGTAAACTCAGGATTTCTTATGCTAGTTGGGGAAATATAACTATTTGAAGAGTCATGCAAGCTGACACGCACAGGGGAAGAGTGACAACATGAGTGCCTCTTGTCTGTCCTCCTCTGTGCGTGTGTCAATCAGCACCCATCTTACAATAAACATTTAATTCTGTGGTTTTATATGCCAAAACTACAATATGATTATGAGGCACACCGTAGTGGGGGACTCCACATTAATTTTGACTACCTGGGGTTCTTTAACGTACACCCAATGCACAGTACACGGGTGTTTTTGCATTTCACCACCATCGAAATGCAGCCACTGTGGCCGGGATTTGATGCCGCACCCTCGGGCTTAGCAGTGCAATGCCCAAGCCACAATGCCACCACAGCGGGTATGTCGCGAGACAGCTGGGCGGTTTATACTGTAAATGTTCACATCTTGGACTGTCCATTTCAGCCGCCGCTGATTGGCTGGAGCTGTATGTGTGTGTAGGAGGCAGCTGGCTGCCCCGTTCTCGATCGTACCCCAGCCCGGACAATCAGCACATTAGCAGCAGTCAAAATGTACAGTCCACTAGGTGGACAATTACAAAATGCCCCCCCCCCCCCCCCCCCCAAGGGCCGTTCGTACCGCACAGACGACAGGTGACATTGCACCGGGGCTGGGGAGCGGCCTCCCTTTGGCCAAAGCACGCCGTTGTGTGCATTCTTGCCCAGGAAAATCGTTAGGAACACAGACAGCGGAAAGTGTGTGATGTATCCTAATTCCATTACAACATGCCTGTAAGGTGTAAGGCAAGGAACTGAAGCAACTACTACTACATCCAGTCAACAGTAGCCAGCAAGTAGGAATGCAAGATGACACAATAATTTTCATACTTCGACGAGATGTGTAAATTACGATTATGTGAGAATAAATGCAATGCCTGCGATAAGTAGCAATTAGGAATGCAAGATGACACTGATTTTTATGCTTAGACGAGACATGTAAATTACGATTATATGAGAATAAATGCAATATGACACAATTATTTTCATACTTAGACGAGATGTGTAAATTACTATTATGTGAGAATAAATGCAAGATGACACAATTATTTTCATACTTAGACGAGACGTGTAAAGTACAATTATGACATTAAATGCCATGCCTATGTAATGAAGCAGATGTGCCTCGTGTTTTGGGTAGCATCTCGAAGACAAAGACGACGACCCGTGCTGTGATTGCAAGAGAGCTCGGGCTGTGCGCTGCTGCTAGGCTGCTCCTAGACTAATTATCACCTTTAATTAAATCTCATTACGTTTGGTGGCGGTTGCTGGTATCCCTCAAGTCACCTTAGAGCTCTGCACTCGTACATTGCCCACCAACACCATGACTGACGCGACCAACACACTGACTGAACCCATGGCTGCCCCTATCACTTGCACCGGCGTTCTCCGCCAGCGCGACCCGGCCATCTTTAGTGGGACCAGAGAACATGACGTCGAAGACTGGCTGTCTTCCTATGAAGACATAAGCACTCATAATAAGTGGGATGAACAGACAAAACTGAATAACGTCATCTTTTACCTTGCTGATGTCGCAAACCCATGGTTTAAGAATCACGAATCTGACATCTCGAGTTGGTTCACATTCAAGACACATTTCACCGCAGTGTTTGGCCGCTCTGCTGTCCGCAAGCTACGCGCCGAACAGCGTCTACGCCAGCGAGCATAGCAGCCGGGCAAGACATTTCCCAGCTATACTGAGGATGTATTGGATCTCTGCAGCCATGTTAATTCTTCGATGACGGAGGACGAGAAGATCAAACATATTCTGAAGGGTATTGAGGACGACGCGTTTCAAATGCTGCTTGCCAAGAATCGAACCAGTGTCGCCGTTCTCTTCAACCTGTGTCAGAGTTTTGACGAATTGCGCCGTCAACGTCACGTCACCCGCCAAAATGTCCCACAGGCTGACTCGGTCTCGGCCATTGCAGTTGCCGCTGGCCATACCGATCCTTCTGCTCTCGTCCTTAAGCTCAACGATTTCCTTCGCGAGGATGTGGCCCACCAGCTGTCGCTGCTCCCTCACAGCCAGGAGCCTGCCCCAACACTGACTCCGGCCGTGCAACAAGCCATCCGTGCCAAAATAGTATCTGACGCACTTACCTCCAGTTCGCCCGCCAGCTCCTGTGGTGGCATCGCTCTCCTATGCCGACTACCCGCCGCTATTCACATCTCCGATGGCACCGCTCTCTTAGGCCGACTACCCATCGCGCGTCAAACCTCCGCCACTCAACTGAGCTGCCGCGATAGCAAGGCCACCGCCACCGATCCAGTAAATTCGGTAATGCAGCTATAGAAAAACCTTAAATAGAGACTTCTGTCTTTGAGATATAAATGGTACATTGCCAAATACATGTCACTGAACTTCATTTTCCGAGAACTGCCGCTACTTAATGCTTTTGTGCAGGAGTTTATCATTTGTAATGGTGCTCATGGTTTCTGTGCTTAATTCATGATGTTAAAGTAAATGTAGCTTTGCAATCTGGAACAAGGGTGCTTAACTAAACCATTTAATTCAATGTATCACTCTGTAGGTCGCAAAAGCTACTACAGATTGAAGCTTTGCATTTGAGGTATGGAAATTCAGCCTGTTTTGCAAAACCCACATAGTTCACTTTCCTTTATTAAGAGTATAACTTTGTAACAAACAACTTTAAAGCTCATCCATGAAGAATTCTAGAGTAATAAAACAACAAGAATAGTTAATTTCCCCAGTGATTTCCTTAATTGGCTTCATATGGTTTATACTGAAAACAATAGTGCATGAAATGCAGGCTACTGCATAGTCTATGCAGTGTCCCGTAGCAACACCTACCTCACTATGGTTGTTTATGGCTGCTTTCCCTTGGGGGACTTTTGGTCGCTTTTTTCGCCGTTTTGAGTGTGACTCCTGGGTAAAATGTCACAGAGGCCGTCACAACTTTTACTCAGCAAACCCCTTCATGCAGTGCGTGCAGTGCATGTGTTAGAAAACAAGGTAGTATGTAAGACGGTTTTGCGCCCTTAAAAGTCTTACACAGCCAAAGTTTTTATACAAAAGTTCTAAGTAAACATGTAAATGTATGCCTTCGCTGTGAAGGACTAGAACAGTCTCAAGTGAAGGTTGATGTCAGTGAAGAAAGGGGAAGGAGAGTGAGAGAGGGAGAAAAGAAAAATAATAAATAGGGATGTTAGAGAAGTAATCTGGTTTGCTACTCTATGCAGGTGTGAGGCAATGTAGGGATGGAAAGACAAAGAAAATAAGAAATGAAGGTAGTCACAGTGGCGTGCAGTCAAAATCTTTCATATACGTCATTTGTTTCTCTCATATTTCCCATCAAAATAAATTTGTAACAGTTTGCCTGATGTTGTTGTAATCACATATTAGGCAGCTGATTTTGAACAGGCATTAGACACATACTTTGAAAATGGTAGTCATTATTTTGATGAGTATTCAATGCCCATTGTATACCAGTGAATTTGCATGTATCATAGCATATTGTGTTAGCGTTTTCGAAATACTAACCTCACCCAACAGAATGTGGTTTATGGTGCCTAATAAATAAAATATTTAATATAACCTTGTCGCATTTAGGACATGCTGAAGCAATCCAGTGGCAGCAGCTTATCATTCTAAAGCACTATACTTTAAAAGAACTTAACAGTTACAGTAATGAACCTAACAAGTAATATTAGTGAAACTCCTGTTATGGTAACAGACGCTTTAAAGTGTGACATTCTGCTGTACTTGTAGTGCTCTGTTGGGACGATGGGCAGGAATCACATTTTTTAAATTTATTCCATTTTTTTTTAACATTATACAGGGCATTTCAACAGTGTCTCGCCATTTATTAAAAAGATGACACTCAAAACAAAATGCTTATTTTTGCTGATCAAGATCCACAGCAGTGACTGGACAGAAGAATTGTGATATAATTGCCAATAACCATTCCAATTTAACTAAATATTACTAATTAAATTTTAATGACCTTTAGCGCACATTTTGCAATTGTAGAATTCAAGCTGGTTAGTGCATGCATGAGGCAAGTCCACTTGTTAAAACTCCTGAGATCAGCACCCCTTTAGAGATACTCATCCTCAAAACTTTTTATGCATGGTGTTGTCCTGCATTTTGTATGGAACGCTTGCTAACAAACTATGCATAGGTTGTGATGAGAAAGAGGCATGCAAACACTGATTTTTGTTTTTCCTTTTCATGTTACTCTACCTGTTCTGTTTGTTGCTTGAGTGGCTTCGTGTTGTATGCGAAGAGCGTGGGAATGGCATTCTGCTTCAGCTTTTTCCAGCCATCCACTCGACGCTGCTCATACTGCGACGGCTCAAAATGCAACTGCAACAATTAAGGCATGGCAATAATAAGCCTATCAGTTTAAGCATATTCTTTTCTTCGTGCCAACGACGACCAATGTTCATTAAAGTGGTTAGATTCAAAGCAAACAAAGCAACACAACAAAGTTTAAGCAAGAAATTCAATGTTTTCAAAAGCAGACATACTCGTCATTTGCAGTTGTGCCAACATTGCTGCTTTCTGACTGGTCAATGTGTTTCAAACTGAATGCAGGTGTTTCAAACTGAACACATGAAGACATCAATGGCAGTAATTCCTGGTGATTGAATCTTCCCCATAGTGCCTGGCAGTCTAGGTGAGACTGACGAACTGTCTGTCCTGCCCCATGGATGAGGTGCAACAAAGCAATAGAATAACAAATTCACGTCAACAGCAAACGGAAACAAAGGAACAAAGGCACATCAAAAGCAAATGGAAACGGAGGAGCAGATGTTGCAATAGTTGGAGCCGTGCTACTAGGAAGAGAACAGCAGCATTGCATATTGAGAAGCCACCACGCTAATGCAAAGCTTTGCAAGACCAGCAGGCAGATAGACTACACCACACTCGCAACAACGCAAACAGAACTCCGAGCTACCAAGCAACAGAGTACCTTCAAAATCAAGTCAGAACTAAAGCTAAAGCACATATTTACGCTGACAGTGAAGTGATCGACAACTCAAAGCACAGACCATACGAGTTTCTCAAAAAGAAAGCTTCGTAGTCGAGGGAAAGTTTATGTTCACTAGGTTTCTTCAGAACTCACTTGCCATATTCGGTGCTCTGTGCTTCCAGTTGTCAATTGATTTGCCCTCACTCTGTGATCTGCCAGCCTCCTGCATATGGTAGATCCCCGGACCAGGACAAATTTTCTTCAACTGCAAAAGTTCTCTTTTTTTTTTTCCTGAGAAACCTATTGAACATTTCTTTTCAGCACACGATGGCGCTGGCCCCCTGGTCAAAGAAAGACTAAGTGTGAAACAGCGTCTTACACTGTTTCTAAGCATTTCTTACGGAATTTAACCCTGTTAAAGTTAGCTTTTCTATTTTCTTTGTGTACTTTTAAATTTGATTCGCTCTTATTGATGTTAATTTTAACCAATAATTTTACGTTCTACGGTGTTAAGTCCACATAGACATTCCAAAATTTATTCTTCGTTAGAATTGGAATAATCCACCCATTTCTTGGCCAAGTGGGTAGGAGCTACATGCTTGATAGGCAACAACAATGACTGCATTATAAGGAACTCAAGCTGTAAATAATGTAAATACACGCACTTGTGTTTCATCCTCGGGCACGACCATTTCTTCTACAAAACCTGCATGGGTTTCCTTTGTAGTTTAATTCGTGCTACTTTATAGTGGATGATAATCTTTCGATTCCTTTCATGACTGAGAATTGGACAATAATACAATCTAGAGTTAATGTATATGCTGTTTTTGGGAGAACATGTATACAGTAACCCTAATCCAATCTTGAGTTACTGTGTATAGGGAGCTATACATAGTAACGCTTAACTAACCAGACCTGTGGCACCACATCAGGCAACTGCAAGAACTTTTGCTAAGTGCCTATATTGCAATGTGGCACGCCATATGACCTGTGACGTCATCATAAAAGGGGCAGAGGTGTGAAGATTGCACAACGTTAATTTAATGGACACAGACCGGGTGCATGCGTGGAATTTTGCTAAGTGCCCAGGTCACATTGCAGGCCAATCTGAGATGTACGTCCTAAATGGGCAGGTGGTGCGGTGACTGCACAAATATCAAGCAGACAGGGGCTTTCATTTAAGATTTATGAAATGTTTTTGCAGAGGTACGGCAGGCACTAGACGATCATGACCCAAGTGTTATACTGGTGTTACACGACCAGCCTGATTCGGATTGAAATTCTTAACTGCGATTGGCTCCCTCAAGTAGCTTCCGCAAAGGAGCCAATCACGACAGAGAAATTAGATCAGGATCGGGCTTAACTTGCTGATCAAAAGTGCACTGTGTGACACCCATATTATTCACGTACCGGCTTAATGCACAAGCTTGGTGCTCAGTACATGAGCATTTTTGCGTTCCGGCGCCACATGGGAATGCGGCCGCAGCGAGCGCGGTAGACCGTTGTCAGACCAATAAAACAAAAACGCCTGCATGAACGCGCTCACATGGAGGCGGTATTCTCAGGCGATCACTTTCGGAGACATTTTCACTTTCGCAAGATTTCGCAACATTCTATGCGTCGGTCGTTGTCAATGAAGTCAATGGCGAATTTGGCTAATCATATCGGTGTGCACTTGGGGCTCCCTAGAGCGATGGTGATTGGATGAAATGACGCTTCAGGGCGCCCCAGTGTGATCTGCCGAATTCACCAGAAGTCTATTAACCATTTTTGCAAAACAGTTTGCTCCGGAGGAACGAGATGGCGCTGTCGGCAGGTGCGCCGCACGTTGCCTCAGTGAAAGCACACAAATACGGAACCATTAGTTACTTTCAGATATAGCGCAAAAAAAGTACACACACATGAAGACAAGACAGACGTGGACGAGCGCTACAGATATAGCGCAAAAAAAAGTACACACACACGAAGATACGACAGACGCGGACGAGCGTGCATGTCCGCGCCTGTCGTGTCTTCGTGTGTGTTTGTGTACTTCTTTTTTTGCGCTATATCTGAAAGTAACTATGTTAGACCAACTAGCCCAACAGGCGGTCCTTCTGACGGAACCATTACAACTTCTGCCCTGCTTCTGTGCGATCGCTGTCGGAAATCCAACTGAGTGTTCGCTAATGCATTGTGCTCTATTCATGCTGCAAAATCTGGAGTGCTAGAGGGAAGACATGTGCTGTAGTCGGCTGCAAAAATAGTGACTGGCATATTAAGAAATAGAATGAATCTGTGTGGCCCAGTTCACGGACCGTTGATACTTAAGGACTGCCTGTGTTGCCTGCCCTTCGCGATACACGGTCTTTCCCCGATTATAAAAAAGTTACTCATCCACCAGCGTTGTATCGCTTATTAACTTCCAAAGATAGGACTTCAGCCCCAGAATGTCGGCAAGAATGATTATCGCTGTTTCACAGTGACAGTGACAAAGGGAGTGGTGCCGCTTCCTGGCATAGCAAGTTTCTCGCACGTTATCTATACGCATCTAGCCAGACTCACACGCAAGCCTACGCCCACTCCATCACCAATTAACCCATCACGAATAAAAGAATGAGAGCACACTTCAGTCAATATATGTGCCGAAGCAAGCGTGACAGCAACTACACAGACAGCACACGAATGTTCAAAGCTGAATGTTTCGTGGTGGTCCACAGAGTAAGCGAGCGATTATCGATAATACGTCTTTGTTACGAGCTATTACAAAGTACTGAACATCTATGTTCCAAGCCCTTGTGCTCAGCAAGAACAAATTTGTCCAAAACTATAAGCACAGCCGCGAGTGATTGGGCAGAAAATAAACGATCAGATAGTGACCACACTGAGGAACTTAACGAGTCAACAACATTACAAGCCGATGCTTCAAAGTGTTTGCCAAATAAAGAAAGAAGAGCAAAACGCACTAATCCTGATTGGACAGGATTAGTGCAGAAAGTTTGGACAGCTTAGAAGACATTTCCAGCGCCACTTTTACTACAAGCACTGTATACACTGCTTGTGCCGTTTGGACAAAGCGTAACGAGCTCAGATGAAATTACATGTTGTCTGAAGCTGTGGCCAAAGCTTTGTGTTGTTCACCCAGTCACCGTCCACGATATCCTCCTGTACAGAGGTTTGCTTTGCCGCACCAGGCGGCATGCCCATCCATTGTAAACAAGGAGGCGACGGAGGCATCTGAGGCAAGCAATGGACGCGCCACCACGTTATTAAACATGGCGGCGCTTACGAGATCGCCCCGAAAAGAGTCAATAACCTCCTTGGTCGTCGTCTACAGGCATCTGAAAACTTTGTCTACAGGTGACAGCGTTCCTGGCACTGTAGTGCGCATAGAGTTTCTCATTGTAATATACTGAGTGAGAAACTTGCGATATGGTAGTACGATCCCAACTACGTTTAAGCACGTGACAGCTAGCGTCCATCTCGAGATGGTGAAAGTATCTTCAATGGTATCTCCGATGGCTTCCCTGAGTTCCTTACCTCGCATATTTTGCTTGTGTCCTTCGCCTCCCAAAATGCGCGTTTGACTTGCACCTCCCATATCTTCCGGCGCTCATTGTCGCGAGGGAAGCGAAACATTCGATGTCCTTTTCGGCTAGATCCGGTGCACAGCGGCACGCAGCACCCAGTCATTGTGGATGACGACAGACATACCACTATACGAAAACTGAGAGAGAAGTGGTTCAGGATGAGAAAAGGAAAGGTCGCCGCTATGTTATGCAGCCCTTGAGGGAGCACGGCTCAGCGCCATCGAAAACAGAGGAAAATTTTGCTCAGCAACGGCGGCACCGCACAGAAAGCAACGCCCAGCTGCTTTTCATATGGGAACCAAGATGGCACTGGCGCTGAACGAAAACGGAAACACATTGCAAGATCGAAAGTTGATCAAAGGAGGTCTGCGTAGCGCCCTGAATTGCTCGCAGTCGAAAAAAGATGCGGGGTCATTCTCCTCTAATTAAGCGCCGTCCAACTTCATAACTACGGTAAAACAAACATTACTTTTTTATAGCCTCAGAGATCGCCAATCATGGAGGAAGTTCGCCAAGCCAGGCCGCCGGTAACCATGCGATGTTCAATATAACATTCCTATTTAGGTTTGGTTTGATTCGACAGCTCTTTTCCTGCTGCAGAAATACAAATTACTGTCTTTTTATTTTTTGGTTGTCAGTAGTTCCAATTTTTGAGCTTGAACGTTAGTGGCGTCATGGCGTTTTGTCATCATCATCCAGCACAAGCGTTTTTCGTGCGTTGTGCTTGTGCCGCAAAGTTGATTCTATGGTTGATGTTGTGCAGTGCTGCAAGTCGGTTCTGTAATTCTGTGGTGTAGCGGTGCAGTAACGAAGCTTTATAGTACAGTCCTAGTGGTTCTAGCGGACCAAGCGCGCTGTGATTTTTGTGTTCGTCGTCGAAGTTTCTTTTTGTACAGCATTGACGTTGCCCGTTTCTCGTGCACACGCTTAATTGTGCGTGTTGTAGACTTCCGCTAGCTTCGCACCAGACCCGAGGCCGACCGAGACAAGAAAATGGGCGACCGGTACAACATCCACAGCCAGCTGGAGCACCTGCAGTCGAAGTACATCGGCACGGGCCACGCGGACACTGCCCGCTACGAATGGCTCGTGAACCAACACCGAGACAGCTACGCTTCGTACCTGGGCCACTTCGACATGCTCAACTATTTCTCGGTCGTCGAGAACGAGACCAAGGCGCGGGTGCGATTCAACATCATGGAGAAGATGCTGCAGCCGTGCGGACCGCCTCCGGAGAAGGCCGAGGACTGAGCTTAGCTGCTGGCTGCAAGCTCGATCTGTAAATATGTATCTTGTCACGACCACATCAACGCTTCGCCGCATTGTTAAAATAAACGATGAGCCTTTCGCACAGCTTGGTCGTATTCTTCCGTATTTATTCCGATATACGGACAATCCAGCCGCTCTCGGCAACCTGACGATGTCCGTCCCGGTCATGGTCAGCTTGCTTCCAGATCCATGTAAACGGGATTGCGAATTTCGCATTAGCATTGCTGTTTTCACATGCACCGAGCGCGGCAGCTGCGATTTTCCCATTTGCAAGCACCTAGCGGAGGACTGAATTATTCTTGGCGTCATCAGTTCGCTCCGGTGAAAACAAAGTAAAACAACTTAGAAACTGTTTTCGTGACAGTTGTTTGAATTCGACTGCGTCTATACCGATATAGCTTTTGCAAAAGCCATATCGGCCAAACAGGAAGGGGTGTTAATGACTGATTTAGAGAACACGCCTTGAATATTAAAAAGGAGCGAATGCATTTGGCGGATCACGTGAACTCTTGTGGATGTGAGGCGTTTTTTGACGCGAGGATTTTTGGTAGGAGCCACAATGAGCAGGCCCGCTTGTTACTGGAAGCTTATCACATAAAAAAGAGGGGGGAAGGTTGCATCAGTGAACCTTCTTTAAGTCTCTACGCAAAAGAGTTGTTACCTCGACACGTATGTAAATTAGTCAGCCATTTCTTATACAGTCTTTATCCATGTTTTTTTTTTTTTTTCCCCTTATGGTGTTTTCTTTCATTTTCATGTACGTTTCTGCGCATGTGCCTTTTTCATATATACTTCATGACAACATTGTGGAATAAGCAGTTGAAAGTAGCGCCTGTCCTGTGTTTGAACTTCCTTTTGTGCCTTGTCTCTTGTTTGTGCTCTAAAAATTTTATCAAGTATGCACCAACTAGGCCCACAGAAAGTTCTTCCAAGCCATATTCTGTGGTATTCGAACACCGGTAATTCCAGTTCTGCGAAGTTTTCCAGGTTTCCTAATGACCACGGGTAAGCACAAGCATTTCACTATATTTTCTGAGCAGGTATTCATTTTGCATGAGTAAACCAGTTCTGTGCAAGCCCGAGTGGACTGACATAAGAGCAGTGTCGCTCGACTCATTCGTTATGACGGCAGCCCATCTGTTGCTGCTGAAATACTTGTAATGAAGGGCTTGAGTGCTTGTTTTTGGGCTATACATTTTGTTCACTCTTTGCCAACATGCACAGCCAAGGTTAAATAAAAAGAATGAAAGGCGCAGCCGTGGTGGTCAACAATTTTCGCATTGGTTTGGATCTTCTGGAATCTATTTTCACTGATTATGTACAAATTTCCGTTGTGGATGAAAATTGCTTCTGTAGATTGCACTCCGTGGAGGTCAGTCTCTTTCAGTACCGAATGTGTGAATAAAAACAAAAGCGTTCAACTTTTACTTGTGTCGAGTTTTGGCTGGCCGAGAAATCGGCTTGTTTTAGTTGATCCACTTCACAACAACACATGAACAAAATTAACGATTGATGGTGCCAGGAAGTTGTTTTCTGTACGCTACCCCCCACTATATCTGTGGACTAGTTGAAGTGTAGCCCTAAATGTAACCGCAAGTTAGGACTTTCAAAGCGACTACTTTCACGACATGATGAAACGTAATATATTAACCGCAAATATTGGTAAACACAACGGCTCGCAATATAAATATTCTTCATTATAATTGCTTGGCACTGGTGCATACGAGCAATGTCCCAGTGGTTTAGAAAATGAATAGCAGCTTGCAAGGTAAACCTGGTAGGAAGAAAGCGCTTCCTAATAAACGACATTTCAGCGGGTTCTGCTCTGCGATTTGGCCAATGTCACCGCATGGCCAGCGGACCTGCAAGAGAGCACGAACACAGTCCGCTTGCATGCGAAGTGGGAAAGGAGGGCTTCAGCGGCAACCCTCCTCTTTCTGGCTGCGTGCCCTCTCCCTCTGCCTTCTGACCTCATCAGTGACGTCATGGAGGCATTGTTTTGTTTGTGAATTATTTGCAGTAGGATATCCGGCAGTTGCCTGTGGAAGTGGCGCTGCCGCCGCGTATCGGCATGGGACCGAGCGTTCCATGGGAGGTATAGGGAGTTTCCGGCCCCTGCCCGTACACCCAAGACTCGTAACCAGTGATTATGGTGTTTATGAAGTCGGGGTCACTGTTTGTGGAATCCAGCATGTCCTGTGAGACTTCAACATGAAGTTGCTTTTGCTCCACCGTGAGCAGCTTCGGCACGAATTTCGTCGCAACTCCCTTCATGGCCAAATCTTCGGTCATAATGGAATGTGCAGAAAACGTGCTGATGCCCACCTCTTCCGCAATTTCTCGGATAGTCACACGACGGTCCCGCACCACCACAGCGTTCACTTCGGCAATGACCTGGTCATTTCGGCATGTTGATGGCCAACCGGAGCGTGGCTCACTCTCCACCGATGTGCGAACGTCTTTAAACCGGTTGTACCACTCCTTAATCTGTGTGCTGCTCATAGCATCGTCACCGAAAGCCATCTGAATCTTCCGAATGGCTTCCACTTGGCTGTCGCCCAGTTTCTGGCAAAATTTGATGCAGTAGCGCTGCTCCGGTCGCTCAATTTTCCATGCAATAAAAAAAACAATGAGAGCACTGCGCACTACCTCACTCAAACGCTGCGTCTCAGCGACTGACACTATCGGCAGGCAGGAAAAAATTCACGCATGTGTACGAAGGTTCAAGGTCGGCTGATGCAAGCGCGCTTGTTTCATATCCATCAGGTGTTCGCCAAAAACAAAAAAAAGTCGGACTACTTTTCTAACAGACCTCGTAAAGCTGGAATGAGTGTCGCAACCTCACACTCCCACTCCTGAGGTAGTCCATATTAGCAGATATGGCACAGCCAAAAAGGGCCACTGGTATGGATGACCAAAAAATTTATTAACACGAAAATGAAGAGGCTCGTGGCTGCTTGGGTGTCAGCGCTTCAGCGATGGGTCAGCCCTCTGCTGCTGGCAGGCACGCTCCAGGTCCTGCAGCTTCTGCTGCAGAACACCTGTAGCATGAAGAAAGGTTGGACGACACAGTGCCAATGTCAAGGACAGTAATGTCACAGCAACAGTTCACCAAACATCAGCTGCAGACAAGTGCGCAGTATCTGAAGCAAACAGGTTGGTCGATAACTTGGGAGTCTTACATTCCTCAGCTACACACACCTTGGGGGTCTTGCTTACGTTGCACGTTGGTTCCTGGTTGAAAAAATGTTACCTAGGAAAAAATGTACTCCCCAGTAAATGATTTGGCAAGATCATCACTCGCCAAATATGCTAGGCCTATCATAGCAGCCAAGTCTGTGGCTTAGGAAGCTAAGGAGGGATTCTGTAAGTGTTTAGCTAGTGGACATGTCCATTTCGTCTGCTGCTGAAGTACTGATTGGCAGGGGGTGCCTGTCTCCTGACGCGTACCCCAGCCCAGCCAATCAGAACTTCAGAAGCAGACAAAATGGACATGTGCACTAGGTGGACACTCATAGAATACCCCCTGGATTGAGGGTGAATTTGACATGCAAGCATTGGGATAATTTGTCCTGGCTTCACTAGAAGCTGTCACCAATGCGTAGGTCCTGTAGCATACCTGCCAAGTCTGGAGAAACTAAATCTCGGAGATCTTCCTACCGGCGGGGGGGGGGGGTCAGTCAGTTACACAATCTCCCCCTCCCCCAACGTCGATATTTTCAAGTACTGCCGGGAGAATGTCATTGCAATTTTATTTACCGATATACAAATGACCACATGAACATCAAGGTCTCACTTTTGCAAGCATTTCGTTGTTGCTAACTTTGCCGTCAAAAATTTTTAAATTTTAATTAAATTCGCGGGTCTTACGTCCCACAACCACCATCTGATTATGAGGCACGCCGTAGTGGGGGACTCCGGATTAATTTGGACCACCTGGGGTTCCTTAACGTGCACCCAATGGACGGCACACGGCCGTTTTGGATTTCGCCGCCAACGAAATGCGGCCGCGGCGGCCTAGATTTGATTCCGCTAACTCGTGCTTAGCAGCGCAATGCCAAAGCCATTGAGCAACCACACCAGGTGTTAAAAAATTCTTCAGATAATGTTTGATTGTAAGAAATTTAATTTCTTTCACATTTTGCGAGGTTCACGTTTCCCAGCGTCTTGAACGAGTGACATATGGACAAGCGGCACTGCGTCCAAGCTCGCATTTTTCACGATGTTAAATTGCCGCTCGCACTCTGCATTGCTCTGTGGTATCAACACACCCACTGCACTGCACCCAGTGTCACTTCGGCTGAGCACTAAATTAATACTTGATACTTTTCGCACTAGTGCTCCTTGCTTTTAAAGCCATGACTGACCGTAAGCCTACGCAATACCAGAGCGGCTGACGCCGAGGAGAACGATGGAGAGTCTAGTGTTGCTAGTTGTGGAAGGCGGCATTCGCTGGCTAGCTTAATGGGACTAGGGCCACTATGGCACCCAACAACCCCGTCAGCGTAAGGAGCGGCTCTGCGATTAACGAAATAGCGCATGTATAGGGTTTCCCAACTACTTTCTAAACAATGTTTTGCGCGATGAACTTCTAACTGGATTAGATTGGGTTGGTTTTTTTTTGCCAATGTGGCCTGACAAAGCACTAGACGCATGAACGGGACACAACAGCCATTTCCTGGAGATTTTCCTGTCAACCGTACAACCGGAAGGAATGGTCCAAATCCGTAAGCCTCCCGGGTAATCCGGGAGACTTGGCAGGTATGCTGTAGCCCTTTGCCCGATCAACACCACTGAATGCGACCAACATGCAAAAATGTGCTACACTTTGCATTACTCGTGCATAAAGAATGTAATTCAATGTGCGAGTCAAAGTGTGTGCATTACAATTCACACTAAATTGCATTTTTCTCCTTTCTCGCAATGCAAAAAGTTAGTGTGCATTAGAACCAATGACACATCAAAGTGTAGAAAACATGGCATACAGTAGAAGCCCGCTGATACTTTCTTCATTGATACGTTTTCGTAGGTGTGACAGTGCTAAAGGCTCATAGAGAACCATGCACTAGAATCCTCTTTGGTATGTCATCGTTACCACAAAACATGTTGCGACCTTAGTGCATAATTAAAAGAAAATATCAAATGGAGTGTCTATAACATAAAAAATATAAAAGAAAATTGTCAACTGCGCTAGACACCCTATATCTGTGCACTTCCGACCACTATCAATTTGCGCTTTTGACGTGCCATGGTGTTGGATGGTGTGATCATGGCGGAAATTTTTACAAATTTGGACACTTTACAGTGTGCCGCTTGATATTAGGACTCTGCCTGAAACAAGAAAAAAAAACAGCAATACTTTAGCTTTAATACGCCGCCAGCACAATCATCGGCTACATATCCGGCTCCTTCTCGAAACCAAAACTGTTTCGCAAGCGGCAACTTTCTGTGCGCCAGCATCTTAAATTAGGAACAAACTCACAAATGACTATGCTATCTGACTATGCTCACAGAGCTCGTGAAGATAGCATAGTCATTTGTGAGTTTGTTCCTAATTTAAGCTACTGGCGCACAGAAAGTCGCCGCTCGCGCACGCTAGTTAAAGATTTGGGCGGTTGTACACCAGTTTTTGGATGCACCCCATTTCATTCCGGGTTTTGGAGAATGAATCTTTTTTGTGTGCAAACCTTTTTGCATATGGACGCATCAAAACTAGAAAAGATTAGTCAATCCAGTAGTCGCCAAATGCACCCAAACTGCAGCCAAGCTAAGCTGCTCAGTGTTGAAATACTGCATAGGCTGCATTCGCTGTTGTGCGAGTTCTGTGTGGCGTCCGTTTGTCATTTGCGTTTTAAATAGTGACACTATCCCAGGTGATTTCTTCAAGCAGTTTCAAGTGGCGCCAACTGCGCCCTCGATGTCAGCACCGACGAAGGCTGCGATTGTGTGAGGGAAGCGCCCGATAATGACCGCTGCAAGAAATCCGCAATCATTCAGCTATCGCAACTCGGTCGGCTTTGGTTATGTTGCCAGGGGATGAAGATTCGGTTGCATGCATTGACTGTGCTTTCGGCTATCTGCAGCAACAGCACAAGAATGATTGAAATACAAACTGGCCAGGCCACAGGCAAGTGTATGTGCAGTAACACACTGACAAACTTGGGCCGTATTCTCGGATGCTGACTTTCAAAGATACTACTATCACTTTCCTAGCACCGGACGCATCGACAGGTGACAGTGATCCTAGCACTGTGATAAGACAGTCTGCTTGGCACTATGCCAAGGAAGGCATTGCTCGTAGATGTCGATGCCTCTAGCGACAGTCACACGAAACCTTGCGGAAGACAAGGTATCCCAGAAAGTGACGATCTGAGACTACGACGCACCTTTTTCGGCCACTTTTGGAATAAGTCACTTATTCTTTGCTGCATTTGATATTTCGAACTTCTAGGAAGTCCCTGTCGAGTTCGCGTTATCATTTGGCGACAGTAAATACTTTGGAGGCCGAGTTGTGCACAGTGACGTTTCAATATTTAACAGCACGTTCGTGTGATTTCAACAGCATGTCCACGCAGTAAGTTTCCCTGGTATTACGTTTTTATCTTGCAGTCCCGTGGAAAACATATTAGAGGGGGTTCTACTGTATAACTATACGAGCAGCACAAATGAGAGTGATGCTGCGAGGCACTCCCAACAGGCACCCAATCCACACTGGCGGCTGCTCACCAGAGTTGTGCTGCACCCACATAAGAGCATCCATGTGAGAATTCAGAACCTTCGAGATCTGTTGCAGCTGTAAAAGAGAATAGGCACAAAAGTTAACGGGACACTAACAGCAGATCAGAGGGACTGGTAGAATAACCTTTCAAAACTCAATGTAGTACAGCCGCCCAAATCTTTAACTAGCGTGCGCAAGCGGCAACTTTCGGTGCGCCAGCACCTTAAATTAGGAACAAACTCACAAATGACTATGCTATCTGACTATGCTCACAAAGCTAGTGAAGATAGCATAGTCATTTGTGAGTTTGTTCCTAATTTAAGGTGCTGGCGCACAGAAAGTCGCCGCTTGCGCACGCTAGTTAAAGATTTGGGCGGTTGTACACCAGTTTTTGGATGCACCCCATTTCATTCCGGGTTTTGGAGAATGAATCTTTTTTGTGTGCAAACCTTTTTGCATATGGACGCATCAATATGTCTTAGAACATAAATTATTCACGCTCGTACAGTTCCAAATTCTGATAATTTAAACAAGAATGCATCTATGAAGCTATGAATCAGAATGAGTCGAATGTAGTAACATTCTGGAAACACAATGAGGGACTGACCGGCTTGTCCTGTGCAGCGAATGCGTTGGCTGCGTTCAGCTGCTCCACAATGTCCCTAATGTCCCGAGACACGCAGCTCAGCTGGGAGTTGATGTTCTCTGCCATGTGGTACCTGTGACACATTTGCATAAATGTGCAAATGTGTGTTATCTTGCTGTTCAGGAATTGCAATGACAGGACTCTATACTCTCATGCATGGCCGGTCATGTTTCCAACAACACATTTTTATATAATTCATAAAACCAAGAAAAAGAAACACAACACACACGCACAATATCGTACTCTGTTCTAATAAAAGACGACATCATTGCAGAAGACGAAACATCAGTCATCAAGCAAGTCTTTAATCTAGTCTTGGCACCTTTAAGAAAGATACCAATCTGAAGCCCCCTGCTTCCCAGCAGTCCATGCGTGCAACAGCACAGCAGTGCCAGTTTTCTCTTTGGGCAACTTATTTGTACAGTCGACTTCCTTTAAGTGGACCCTGATGGAACCGACAACATTAATCTAATTACCTGGATGATTGAATTAAACAAGATGCAGAAAGAATACCAAAACACACTGCTGATTCATTTGGCAGTATTTGCCAGATCTAACACGCCCCTGAATCATGTGTGCTTGCTTTCTATGCATACAAAGTAGAAAAACTAATGTAGAAACGGCATTAAAACTCCTAAACTAAGCAGAAATCTAACGCACACCAGATTTTTTAGAGAAAAAATGTTGAAGTTTCGCCCGAAAGGCGAAGCATCAATTGCGATAGCAAATTAGCAGAGAGCTATTCGGAGTAGGGATGGTAGTTTTGTCGGCTGCATAAAGTTGGACACATTCACTTACTAACTGAATTAACAAGCATGGTGTCAGCGGGCACAAGCACACATGAATAGATCACACTCGATGACCGCAGACAACCACTGCCAAAACGCTGGCAGCAAGCGCAGGTTCGTGAGGTCTATCGCTTCAACGGAAACTGAGCGGCCGAATTCACAGCGCAATACAAAGGTCAGGGCCGTGTGGAGATCGCTTGCAAGATACAGCGCGCGCGTGCGACAACACCGGCAGCCCGTACCGGCGCAAGCATAATAAAGAACCAAGCGCAAAGCACAAAGAACATGAACGCATTTGGCAGAGTAGAAGCCCCCCCCCTCTCGTGCTGCCTTCCTGCTTTGCTCCTTTCGCGTGGGAGATTGCGTCGCCAGTTCCCCTTGCGCCCGGTTACAAGATACGCATTTGGTGCCGCAGCAAAGCGTCACCCCCCCTCCCTACCTCCCATACCACCACGGCGCTGTATCTGTGTGCTTTCACCCACACATACAGCGCGCTGTCATGAGTAAGACGCCGGAGGCGAAATAAAAGAAGACGAGGACGATGTGATCGGAGCGTTCGGAACGGCGCGAGGCGCGTGAACCGAGCCATAATCGAGGCATGTCATGAGTAAGACGCCGGAGGCGAAATAAAAGAAGACGAGGACGATGTGATCGGAGCGTTCGGAACGGCGCGAGGCGCGTGAGGCGAGTGAACCGAGCCATAATCGAGGCAGAAGCGAGGCTGAGCTGGCATTATCGACGTGGTTCCGGGCCAGGAAGGTCGCATCGCCAGCACCGCACTGGCGACGGGAGACTTGGGGGTCTGGCCGAGTCCGTGACGTTGGCCGTCCACGGTGTGGCCGTCGACCTCGGCAAGTTCGAGAGAGGCTCCTGGACCGGCTGCAGCCTCTCACGGCAGGACCGGGCACCCCAGAGAGGCTCCCCCTTCTACGGCAGACCGGCACGCTCGATGATCCCCGGAACGCCACGTCGGCACTCGGGAAAGGAGCGAGACGGAAGCAGCGGCCGAGGACGTCTCTAGGCCTAACCCGTCACCTCTCCCAGGCCACGTCAGCCGGTTATCCAGGCTCCCGAGAAGAGCGAGTTGAACGTACCGACTGCAAGGCAGCCACGACTACGCGACAGTCGGCGAAAGCAACGACTTCAAGGCCCAACGAGATTCTCGCCGGGAGAATACGAGCGACGAGGGCGAACTGAGTAAGGACGATACATTCTCGCAGTAGGCCAGAGTTGCCAGACGTTCGCGTGGGAAACGCCCAGAATTAGTGTAGGCGTAGTTAAGGACATGTTTAGTGGGTATTTTAATGTGTTCATTAGGTTGTACATTTGTTGGCATTTATTTATTCATTGTGTTTTAGTTCAGTGTGTAGCTTGATTTTCGGTTTGAGGCTTTTTGGCTTTTGAGTTCGCGTGTAAATAAAATCTGCTTGCTGTGTCGCCATCCGTCTTCCCTATCCATCTCTCATAACACCTGCACGCTCCCGAGATCAGTGACACACAAAAAACATCACAATTGGCGAGCCTGCCAGGATCCGTCCCGGATTCTATCCAGCCCAGTCACTGATTCTCGGAAGTTGCAGAGATGGATTGGGAGGCGATATCGGCCACTATTCGCGAACAGAAGCTCAGCAAGGAGCAAGGCCTCAAATTAATTGAGGATGCAAGGAAAAGTGTCGAGGCGGCAGCCGAAAAAGCTTACGAGGAGAGGAGGCAGCTCCAACAGAAAGAGCTCAAGAAGCTGCGAGAAGAGCTACGGGCATTACAAATGAAAGAGCGTGAGGCGGAGTCTATGATTGAGAGTAGACCCAATAGCGTAGTGGAGCTGCATGACACGAGAGAGATGCCAGAAGTAGGCACATTAGATAGCGCCCGTGACGGCGTTGAGGAGAAGCTCACCACTGAAGAGCCTTTGACTCATAGTGAGCAGGATAAGAGGGTGGCCGACGCCCCGATAGAGATTTCCATGCCCAAAGAGCAGAAAAGAGAAGAGGAAGTAGCTTCACCTCGTAACAATAGGGGGTTGGTAATGGAGAATGAGTACAAGGATAGCCAAGCATCAGACGTGAGGAGCCAGTCAAACTCCGAGGGGAATGAGAAGAACGATAGTGAGTCGATAATCGAAAATGACTCCAGGATTGACCAGGTACTAGGCATGACGAGGCATTCAGATTCTGAGAGCAAGGAGAAAGCCGATAGATACCCTAATCGCCCCAGAAGTAAGGCAGCCTTTAAATGTAGGAAGAACGTGCACGGAACGCGTAACGGTAGGAAGATGACTCGCAGGAGATTGAGAGGAAAGCAGCGCAGGAAAACGCGTGCGCATGAGATGGGTACGCCAAAGAAAAAGATGAAGCTAGAGTTAAGGCAGGGACATTCCAAACCGCCCAAGAAATGTGCTAGAGGAGGAAAGAGGAAGAAGCAGGCCGTACGTAGGGAAGCGTGGGAGCTCCGTAAAAGGAGGAAAAAATAGAACAGGTATAACTGGTATGCCACTAAAGGACTATCATTAGGAATGCCCTCGGACACTGGAATTGTCAGCTCTTACAAATGTGTATAGATACCAAGTTTATTCTTATAGAGTGTTTGGGACGATAAGCATTAGGAACAATTGAGTGCAGTGTTGTGTGAACAGAAACAAATGGTGAAACGTGCGCGACAGTGCAGCGAAGTGTGGTGATGAGTGGCAAGCGAAGACGACGCACAGAAGAGCACTCAAGCCACAACGAAAGTCAAGTTCGCCGCCAAAAAGAAGGTCAAGAGGAGGCAGTTTTTTGAGAAAAAACTCTTAAAAAGGGGAGCCATGTCATGAGTAAGACGCCGGAGGCGAAATAAAAGAAGACGAGGACGATGTGATCGGAGCGTTCGGAACGGCGCGAGGCGCGTGAGGCGAGTGAACCGAGCCATAATCGAGGCAGAAGCGAGGCTGAGCTGGCATTATCGACGTGGTTCCGGGCCAGGAAGGTCGCATCGCCAGCACCGCACTGGCGACGGGAGACTTGGGGGTCTGGCCGAGTCCGTGACGTTGGCCGTCCACGGTGTGGCCGTCGACCTCGGCAAGTTCGAGAGAGGCTCCTGGACCGGCTGCAGCCTCTCACGGCAGGACCGGGCACCCCAGAGAGGCTCCCCCTTCTACGGCAGACCGGCACGCTCGATGATCCCCGGAACGCCACGTCGGCACTCGGGAAAGGAGCGAGACGGAAGCAGCGGCCGAGGACGTCTCTAGGCCTAACCCGTCACCTCTCCCAGGCCACGTCAGCAGCAGCGACCGGGTTATCCAGGCTCCCGAGAAGAGCGAGTTGAACGTACCGACTGCAAGGCAGCCACGACTACGCGACAGTCGGCGAAAGCAACGACTTCAAGGCCCAACGAGATTCTCGCCGGGAGAATACGAGCGACGAGGGCGAACTGAGTAAGGACGATACATTCTCGCAGTAGGCCAGAGTTGCCAGACGTTCGCGTGGGAAACGCCCAGAATTAGTGTAGGCGTAGTTAAGGACATGTTTAGTGGGTATTTTAATGTGTTCATTAGGTTGTACATTTGTTGGCATTTATTTATTCATTGTGTTTTAGTTCAGTGTGTAGCTTGATTTTCGGTTTGAGGCTTTTTGGTTTTGAGTTCGTGTAAATAAAATCTGTTTGCTGTGTCGCCATGCGTCTTCCCTATCCATCTCTCATAACACCCGCACGTCCCCGAGATCAGTGACACACAAAAAACATCACACGCGCGGCGAAGATTTTATTGCCCTTGGACTTTATACGGAACCTCACGCCGACAGCAGAAATCTGCTTGAAGTGTCCATATAATTGCTATCGCAATAAAATGGACAGGGGACTAATATGTGTTGTACAACGGCGACCGGTTCCCTAAAGGCAGCTTCGCCGCAATACAGCCGTGTTATGCGGTAAAGCATACGAATGTTGCAAACATCGTTTCGGTTTTCTTTTGTGTCCAATTTAAATGGTGCAGGCAAATCTCGGCCCAATTTTCTTGGTAAAAAGAGTTCCGCATTAGCTTCGGGTAAATAACATGATCAGTCATTGTGAACTACCATTATTGCTTGAAAGTGATATCAGGGCAGGTCAAAAATCGGTGCTTTCGTTGGGAAAGGACGCGTGTTCAGCGCATCCATTGTCCCCTAATAAGCTCCGCCGAGACATGCTGGCACTAGGGTTCATTACTGGGGTAACCATAGGGGTCTGGTGCATGCATGATGACTGGTCAAGCTCTAATTATCTGGCAAGGTCCAACTTTATGATCGAAATAACAAAATTTTGAGCCCATATTAATGCACGGGTGCCGGCCAGGACCTTTGGTCGGGATCGCATTAACCGAAAAATTGAATTAACGGGAGTCAAATAACGGAAATCTACTGTATATACCTACAGCACCATAGGGGTATCAGTGTAGGGAAGAGTAATAGCATTCAGCATACAGACATGACAAATAACTGAACGAAACGCAGATTGATAACAGTTAATTTAGAATGATGTACAGAACAACTGTTGAAAAAGCTTATAGTTACTAATAACATAAATAACAAACGCTCAAAAGCCATGTGGGTTGTATGAGGGTTGTTCAAGTCAATCCTGGGACTTTTTTTAAAAACAAATAGAACAAATTTCAAAGCGTGGAAAGCGTATTATTTTTCCACATAACCTCCAGCTACAGTTATACACTTAACCCAGCATTTAACTAACGCCTGGAATGCTTTGGCATAGAAAGATTTATTATTACGACGGAACCATTGTAGGACACCATTCTTCATCATCAGTGTTGAAATGTTTTCCTCCAAGGAATTCCTTCAGGGGCCCAAACAGGTGGAAATCACTTGGTGCTAAGTCAGGACCTTTTTTCTTTCTTTCTGGGGTTTTGCGTGCCAAGTTCTAGGATTGTTTGGATTGTGCGTTGAGCAGTATGAGGTCGTGTATTGTCTTGCAAAAAGACCACACCATTTGTGATCAAACCCGGACGTTTCTTCCGTAAACTCTTGTGCACATCACGCAGAACACGGCAGTAATACTCACTGTTGATAGTGACTCAATGTGAATAATTCCCTGTTTATCCTAGAATACACTTGCCATCACTTTACCAGCAGATGCAAATGTTCGAAATTTCTTGGGAGGTGGTGATTCTGTATGCTTCCACTGCATCGATGCTCTTTTGGATTCTGGGGTGAAATGGTGAACCCATGTTTCGTCACATGTCATGATGCAATTCAGAAAATCCTGGCCTTCCCTTTCATAGCGTTCCTTCAGTTCTCTACAGACTTCAACTCTTCTGTGTCTGTCAAAAGCAGACAGCTGCTTTGGGACCCAGCGTGCTTTTCACTTTTCAGAACGACAAATGATAATAAATTATTGTGTTCGCTATTCCTAACGACAGATTAAACACCCTTGCAATTTCACAACAGGTTATGCGACGATTGCCCAGGATCAGCTGCTCCACGCGGTGAATGTTCGCAGGAATGACTACCGTGGGCTGTGATCCACCACGACCGGGATCGTCAGTAATAGAGATACGGCCATCTTTGAAGCGCTTACACCATTTAAATGTCTTACTGCGACTGAGTGTCTCATCACCGCACTGAGCCTGAAGTCATCTGTAAATTTCAGCAGGTTTTATGCCCTCGTTCACTAAAAACTTCATCGCAACACGCTGTTGCACGTAGATGTTCACACTGTTGTGCACCATCTTGAATAACAGTCTATCCAGAAGCGTGGGAAATGAGCGCCGTTTACCAGTAACAGGACCCAGGTGCCAGTTTCTACTGCATACAAAACCTCCAGCCTATGCGTCCATTTAAACCTGGAAATAAAAAAAAAAAGTCCCGGATTGAGTTGGACGACCCTCGTACATATGGGTAACTAGGCTGTAGGGGCTCAAAGTTACACTGGTCGTATGATGGGTCACCGAGTTTTCTTTGTGGCTTCGTGCTACTTTCAAGTGTGGTGACTTCGCCCTTTTAAAGAGCCTTCTTGCTTTACAAGACGAACCGTCAGTGTGTCGCTCACACACTCGTCAGCACCAGTTGCAACTCTTACGTGTGCTCGCGTTCGAGGTCGGCGTGCTGCTGTATGGAGAGGGCGGGTGCCTGCTTCAGCGCGGACTCGAGGGGTGCCAGTAGCCGCTCGAGCTCACCCTGCTGGGCAGCCACGTAGTCCAGCTCGTGCTCCAGTCGCTGCTGGTCCAGCTGAGCACGCTCCACCAGCGAGCTCAGCTGGCCCACTCGCTCGGCACTCGACAGCAGCAGTCGGTCCCAGGCGTTAACCTGCGCCCAAGCACGCATCAAGGAGGATGTTCAACAAAGATTGCCCTGCCGGTACAAGGTACAGTTAAAGCTCGAATAAACAAAGTCAATGAGCCACGAGGATAGGCGGTGTTCATGTTGCACTCCCCAGCGATGCTTCCCTCAGAGTAAGGGAAAAAGGTCTTCAAGGCAGCGCTTTAACACAGTGCAGACGCTGAAAAAATGTCCTCACGGTCATGTTTTGAACACCACCAACTATTTGGTTAAACTTTGTTTGACTTAGAACTCGGAATGTTGAGTCAGCAGAACGTACTAAAGAAAGCAGTGTGAGTAAGGATAGTGAGTGGGGGTAGGTGATAGTCTAGTTGGGGCATGTCATGCAATGCACACAGTAGCTAGACGCTGGCCTATTACAGTAACTGAATGGGTCCCAAGGGAAGAGAAGCACAGTCGAGGACAGCAGAGGATTTGGTGGTTGCGATGGCGTTAGGAAATATGAAGACGTGTAGGACGAAGTCAGCTCTATTGTACCGTACACGAAGTCAGGTTATGCTTATGTGCCTTTCACGGAAAATGCACTGGCTTGGGAAGGGCAATATCAAAGTAGTTATCCATCGGTGTACTGCAGTATCCAGTTGCCCACCATCCTGTTTTTGATATGTGAAGCTAGGACATTCTACATTAGTAGCTAATATGTGCACAAGGCATGTGGTCTAACAGCGCCTGTTGGGTGACTTGGTGCTTAGGTGCAGTAGTACAGCCAGTGTACGTTCATGCCCGCATTCTTTATGCCACCTACACCATGACATGTGGTCCAACAAAGTCCGAAAAGGCACAGGTAACACAATCAATGTTAACATGGCAATAGTTATAAAATAAACAAATTTGAATATTTAAGTTAAAAAGACAAATCCCCGTGAATTCTGGCTTTCTGCTGCAGTCTGTGTGTGGTGGTTCCCAGTTCTTGTGTGTAGCTCACCTGCGTGGCCTGGTCGATGAAGTTCCTCTCGAGCTCTTCCAGCTCCACCTTCCACTGGTTGACGGATTCCTCCAGCAGTCGGTAATGCATTCTGGAAGGCAACACAGGTGCGACTGAGTACATGCAATATACAACTTCACACAAAAAATATTCACGTTAGTATTACTGTGGCCATATTTTTGATTGCTTGCTTTAGGCAATATCAGTCGCTAAGCCCCTTGGCTGAAACAAGAAGAAACTTAGATTGGTGGGCATATCTTCTGTAACATCTTTTACGAAGTGCAGTTTGTATTGTGCAGTGCTGACAAGAGCCAAGGATGAACAGTAACCGACAAGCTTTGCTTTTTTTTTTCAATATAATCGCCTTTCAGCAAGGCACTCTGAACCCATTTGGCAAACTGAGCGACCTCATTCTTTTGTAATGCAAACAAATTCTTTTCGCTTTTTTATGAGGTAGAGCAGTGCCATGACTATGTTCATCCCCAGCGCAGTTCAATGAGTGTAGCAAGTGCTTGAACAACCGATTAATTGATTGATTCATTCATTCATTATAAAATTAACATCCCAAAGCAACAATGGGGCCATGAGAGACACCATAGTGCAGTGGTCGCAATTTTAGACCACTCGTATTTATTTCAATATATAAACACCTTGGCAGTCAGTCCAAACTGGAATGTGGCCAGAGCAGCAGAATGTCTGAGCGTGGCAAAAGGTAAATGTGCACAAGCACAGCGGAAATGAATATAGCAGCATGGTGTTCTAATCATACGAAGTCAGAGGAAACACAGGGCATGTTAATTGTGTTTAAATGAAATGTATAAATAATAGGGTAAAGGAAAATGAAAGTGGCCGAAAAGAAAATGTGTCGCAGGTGGTGACCGAACCCACATCCTGCACATTATGCGTGCAGTGCTTTACCAATTAGGCTACCGTGGCATCATTTCCCCAGCCACATTGTTGGGGGCATATGTGTACGCGTAAAAGGTTAGTCCTAGGAATGGTAGCCATCACAGCTCACGGCCAAAGCGGCAGACGCCCTTTTAACCGCAAGTGTCACATAGTATGTGACTTGATAGTATCAAGGCTGCCAAATTCAAGGCCCTCGAATATTGAACAAGACAAATACGGGGATCCGAGGGGCTCAATATTTTCATGCTCACAATCATACAAAGCAAAAAAACAATGAAGCACAGGGGAGGTTATTCATTATGTTTAATTGAAAAGCAGAAATAATCAGGCAAAGGGACCTGAAAGTGGACGAAAAAAAAAAAAAGAAAAAATAAAGACAGAAAAGATAAGAGAACATTGACTACCTTGGCTGCGAGTGGCGCAGGCTAATGCTCCCAGGGCTAATCTTGTAAACACACACAAGTACCTAATTAAGTGGCTAGAGGGATGGCATTGTATCCCTCCTAGAAGAAATGGGCATTTGCTCCCTTAACAATGTTTCTCCTCGCCTGCACTCACAATGCACCGGACAAGACGACACAGTAATAAAAATATAAACAAAAAATGGCAGCAAGTGCACGTCCACCTGCAGATAACTCACACAATGTTTACTTCCACTGGCTTACCTCATCGTAGTGCATTCAAGCTGGTATAAACAAATAGTTATTTACTAAGCCCTACTCTGAAACGTGTCATTTAATACTTGAAGGTGCCCATGATACCTATCATTTCAGCTCCTCATAATCTTCGGCCATCTAGTTCGCACTAGTGTGTATACAAGTGCATTACCTGAAAGTGAAAGCCAACATAGGCACGTCTGTTAAGATGGTGATAGTAAACGATTTGGCACAAAGGACACAATAGAGATGATAAATGGTACAAGTGCTACAGTGAAATCTCTACATAATGAATCTCATGGGACCGATGAATATCATTAGCTATTTTGAATTAGTGTTGTATCAAAAAAGCACAAATTCACATTAAAAACGAAGTTCAATGAGGATACCGCCTACATTGGAAAGCAGTACACCGACAAATGCATGTATGCCGATGACAAGGACTCCACATGATAGAAGTGAGAATGCGCATTTATGAGAAGTCATCTCCACCTGTTGCGTGCACCGCTCTTACAGACTTTGAATCTGTTAAGGGAGGACATACGAGTCCTAGATCAAAATTTAAAAAAATCTTTAATCTTTGAGGTATGGCGCTGAAAACTTGCACATATATGTAATGTTATGTGCTTATTTTGAATATGAGGCTCATTTCTGTTTACCTCCTTTGCTTATAATTTTATGCAAGCTTTCTTATTAACTTTTTGCAAATATTTGCAAGGTATCAGTTCCTCAGATTTAGTTAAAGTATCAATTTCGAAGTTAAGAACTAGAAAAAAAAATGCCGTAGAGTTTTAACTTGAAAATCTCGTACTCTTGTTCTAGGGTAGGCTGTGCATAAGGTTTGCCTCACAGCATTCCTTGAATCATACAGAATCTAATGACAAGATGCTGTTAAAACCATGTTGATTGCTTTTTCATGCAATAAACATTGTATTTCTTCAAAAGAGCACATCATGCATACTGCACATGTTACATAAGTACTGTGCGACTTTGCAAGAGGATGAGTGCAGGAATAATAATAATAATAATAATAATAATAATATAATAACTAATAATAATGAAGAGCTGCATTGAGGACAGGTGCTACAGAGCATCATTAAAGAAACAAGAAAAGAAAACGAAGAAAAGAGAAAGGAAGAGCCTGAAGAAGAGACCGCCTCGGCTGTTGTGTACATTCTCATGGAACCTCGAAACAGTGCACTTACGTTGAAGATGGCGCAGCAGAGCCGGTTGCCTGTGTTGGGGCTTGAGTCGTAGCTGTGAAAAAGTGGAAATGAACAAATTTAATTCTCCTCCAGCACTGTATCTGCTGAAACACAGAACCTCTTTGATACAATCCCGTTTTGTACAATTTCACGGCACCAACATTCCCGATTGAGAACACAAAAAAAAATGGCTTAATACAGTTACGCTTCTTTTTTAGCAGTCACTATATTCGTGGAAAACACAATCTTTCAGCACGAACGTTCAGTACATCGCCAAACTGCAATCGTATGATACGTTTTCCGGCCGCTAGATCCCATGTGAACAAGAAATGGCACGAGGTACGCGTGACTGAAAGCAGTTGGCGCCCACCACAACAGCTTCCCTGCAATACTGGCCCGCCTGTGCCACATGAAAAAATCCGCCATCTTATTGCAGGTCATCGCACCCTGCATTCACAGCTATCGCCGCCAGCCGTATTGTGATAAGCATCTTCACCTATCTGTTTCACAGTGCATGTAGTTTAGTGCCCGTTGGAAGTACACTGCACGCTTTTAATAGGCAATAACCCGAACGCGCCGCCATTGCTTGCTGCAGGCGGTGCAAAGTGAGCGTCATGTTTCACTCTGGCGGCATCGTATTTTGGCACTACCCGCCAGCTCGATTTCGTTTTGGTTTTTCATCGCTGTTTTAAAACACTGTGCAACATAGGAAAACGACAAAACGCGTCTCAGGCCCTACCAGCTTGACGTGCGCTGAAATTCCCTGCCCGAAGAAGCTGCTGAACCAGGCCGAATTCGAGCAGTACAATTGGCTTGCTGAAGTCGCAGAAACAATATGCGTCTCAGTCAGCCAAATAAGTGCGTGTTGGCCTCTCATGCTGCAACGATCTGTGCAACATTTCACATTAAGTAGATGTCAACCACAGTTGAGTCAGCCACAGTTTTTAGCGACTTTGGATCACACATTTTCCCAGTCAGTGCGTTTACTTCTCGTGTTTTTCCTCCAAATCATATGAATGAGGTTCTTCTGTAGTTACATGAAGTTCCAAGTCTCATCAAGCCAGTGACAAAAGCAAAGTGACCTGCATCTGTTTCGCACAGTGTTGTCCTGCAGTGAAACCTCAGTTATTCATAGGTTCTGTATTCTCAGTTTATACAAAGGACATTAAAAATACTGCACTGAATTATGTTAAGAATCGACATTCTGCAGAATTGTGCCTGGATTATGCGTTTATGACAGAAAGGAAATGTACTATGAGTGAGGTGCTGACATATTTAGAATTCTGCCGTATTTTAGAAAATTTCAGCCCCCTTTTTTTCCATGCAGAAAATCAGTGAAAACCATTATTATTTTTTTACATTATTTTTTTTGACACAGTGCACCTACATTTTTCATTAGATAATCAACCAATGACAAGCCTGAACCAGGTGCTGCCAAAATCCATGATGTCACGGGAAACTAACTTCAACGTGGTGTTGTGGAAGGGCGGCATGCTTTTCGTGAAGAGCATTGCAAACAAAAGTATATATATTGGAAGGAGGTTTATTAACGTCGGACGGCAGGCGGAAGGATTGCACGACGGGTACAAAGACAGTCTCAGCCGGCGTCAGCAGCTCACGATCTACGCTCGCACCTCCAGCCAAGACAGAGTTCCACTAGTGCGTCTGTTGCTTCATCCCCACTACAGTATTCCTTCATCCCCACTACAATATATAAAAAAAGTGGCAATATGCCAAGTACAAAGCTGGCATGACTGAAATTGATCAGAAAGCGTTATAGAAATTTTGGTACACTTTTGGCACATATTTTGATGGTGCCACATCTTCATGCGGCTCTGTCAGTGCTATTTGCAAGAGCTTGGCACTCTCTCTGAATAGGCCTCTGACTTAACGCAGGCAACAGGAGCCAGCACAGCATGAGCTCAGAGATTGTCGGCCCAGCTTAGGATACCTGATTAAAGTTGTTTGTCAGAAGTGATTTGAACTGCTAAACAACTTTCCGGCACAATTTACTTTGCAAATAAGTCATCTCTTGGAATAAAACAAATGTGTTGAGGTTTCTAGAAGAGAAACACAACAGACTAGATTGATTGTATGTTTGCAAATCTGCTTAGATTGCCAAAGTATACTTTCAAAGCAATGTTCGTTAATTTCATGGTAAGAGGTTAAAAAAAGTGAAAATTAAGGTCAAACTGTCATTTTCTGAATTTTACACCAAAAAGCTCTGTGCAGTTATGTCAAGGTATCATCATGGATATCAGGAAAAAATGTATTGCATTTGGGCAGTTATGGTGCAGCAAAACTTTTTGAAACTTCCGAAGTCTTTGGCCTACTCTGGAATAAAATGTAAATAAAAATATTAACTACGCCCGAACAGATGCCCTCAAAAGCCATGGTGCCTGGGTAGCATGTGCAGGAACGTCAAGGTGACACCAGCACTTTTTCGTTTTTGTGTAATTTCTGCCTAATTAAGACTCCGCTAATGGTAAGTATGGCTTTTCTGGTATTCTAGAAAAGTAAATAACTAATGTAGCTCAACTTATTTGTCTCTTTAGAGTCTATTTAAGAGTGTGCAGGCAATCTATAGTTTAATCAATCAATCAACAAATTCTTCAGAAGGACTTGGTGTTAGGGCAAGTTGGTGTTTGCTGAAGGACATATTGTAGCGCAAAGGCACAATTACACAGATTTTTGAATCAAACAAACCACATGCCAAGAATTCTGCTGCGAGTTGTGCCGCTTTAAACCAAATCACAATGTCACGAGTTAAATTATGGGGATCGCTGTCCCAAAGCTGCGAAGTTGGCTATAAGAAGCGCCATAGCAGTGGGGTCCAGATTGACTTCGAGACTAGCTGGAGTTCTTTTAGCCTAGACGCAAAGCACTGCACATGAGCGTTAATGCATTCTGCCCCCACCAAGAACATGGGTGCCGAGGCCTGAAACTGATCCCACTTTATGCTTAACCCATTGTAGGATAATTGGACACGGAGGTTAACAGTGCAACCGCCAAAGATTTCATGCGCACGAAAGAACCCAGAATGCAAGTGCTAGTGCCTTAAAGGAGTACCGACATGACAGTTCTGACTCGCCACTTTTCTTTTAGCATGAATAAAAGTCCAAACCGAACAAACAGCACAAACAACAGGACCACGGGAAAACAACAACACATAGCCCTGCTGTCTGCGGTTTCTTGATTTTGTAGATTTTCATCAAACTAGCCCAAATTAGCCCTCTTGGAAAGTCCGAACACTCTAAACCCTAGAAAACGTACTGGCAAGTATTAGAACGCTATAAATAATTTACTACAGTTACTTGTTTCTACTAATCATTTTAGGTTATTGTACCCAGTCGGTGGATGCAGATGTATCATGTTGTCATGGAACACTGGCTTGCTCCCATCCCAGCAATCGTAGCAACTGCCACACGCGAGCCGGGCCAGAAGAAACGCCTGCCGCACTTTTGTTTACATTTTTACGAGCAACATCATTGTAGCTAGCCTTACTGCTATGCAATGTCAGGAAATCTTGCCCCATGTCATAGCACTGCAATAATGTCAATAATGCTAGGCTTGGCATTTCGAGACTGAATTTATTATCAAATTAAAATGCCCTATTTCAAACCTTCATACTTGCCAAGTGCCCCTCTTTTATGCGCAAGAAGCCCCGTGGTAGAGTGTCCACAGCTTAAAAAAAAGTGTCGGTACACTCTAAAATGTTTACACCCTTTAGGGTGTATCTTGTCCCCAAATAATAATCGTCATCTGTCTTGCTTGCATTTCTATTTATGCGGTTGCTGCTTTCCGGCCAAGAATACCATGTAATGCTGATAATGTGCATGCCATTCGTGACCAGGTAATACCGGCCGCGAAATGTTAAAGAAAGGACAGGCACACTAGACAGACAGCAATTATTGTTTGCCGACAAGATTCGCCCCAAAGGGTGCAAGCCTGTTTTACAGTGTACTCCTCTGAATAAGCAAAATGCGAGCCGACACGGCGGTCGTCTTACCAGTGGTTGCGGCAGTGGTGGTCGTCGACGCTGCAGTAGCCGTGGGTGCGGCGGATTGCAAGCCCGTTGATGGCTGTGTCCCGCCAAAGCTGAACGTGGGGGTCGACTTGTTTGTCCCGAAGGCGAATGCTGCAAGAATTAACAAAGCATGGGATGTTCGCAGCTACTTTCCATGGCCAGTCTCACCCGTCGCACTCTCAAGAAAATCCTTGAAGTGTGAAGTTTATTGCAAAGGTGAAGGCAAGCAAACCTATTGTAGTGCTGGCACCCATCTATGGCACAATTAGTCAATCACATTTTGTATCTCACAGGGAGACCACAGACCTTGGGGTACTCACTCGCAAACTCACATGCGTACTAAAGCACTGATGTTCATTGCCATGCAATGAGATGTCATGGCACTGCCACTCCGCTTGTCACAAAGGCAGCGCCGTTTGTTAGTGCAAACGCATACATAACATAACGACTGATTTTAAACAAATAATATGCGGCACTTGATAACAGCCAATTTACAGTAATTTCATTTAATACATCTGAATTACCAAGGTTTCACCACCAGTTGCCGCCACTTAAGATTTTTTGCGACTTTCCGTGCCAATGTAAAAATTACGCTCTTTTCATTTCCACCAGCATCTCACGACAAGTTTTAGGCAATTGTTGGTCCCTCTAAAGGGCCCCCCTCACCAGGTTCTGGCCATTTTGAGCTAACAAGCACAGTGCTTTGTACGCTAATGATTGTGTCTGCCGAGTATAACATCCCTACATGCCGCGGAAAGAGCTTAAATTTCAAGCCAGATGCCGTTTGCCCTTCTCCTCACAGGCACAGCGCTCCCAGCCAAAGGAGCTGACGTGTTCCTACAAGTGCGCCTACGTACATGGCAGTGCTGTGATGTCACTCACAGTGACATCTGACTACGAGAATTCTTCAAGGCAACATCAGTTATTTGTTTAACGTGTTGCTTTAATAGACCAATTAAAGTTTAGACAAATAATAAAACATACAAACCGAATGTCTGCGTGTCTTTGTTTTACTTCGTACCGTAGCAAGAGAGATGTACATCCGTTACGTCTGCTTGTTTCCACGTCGTACAGCTGCGCGCCCAGAAGTAGAAACTATGTCATTTTCTACTGTGTTCCAGTGCCGTAATCATGCTCTTTCTTCCTCTCGCGTCTGCCTCAGTGCTCGTGACTGCGGCACTGACTTATACCGCTAATCAGGTGAATTAAATCTGGGGTTCTACAAGCCAAAACGACGATTTGATTATGAATCACGGCGTAGTGGGAGACTCCGGATTAATTTTGACAACCTGGGGATCTTTAACGTGCCCACAATGCACGGGACACGGGCGTTTTTGCATTTCGCCCCCATCAAAATGCGCGCACCGCAGACAGGATTCGATCCCGCGACCTCGTGCTTAGCAGTGCAACACAATAACTGCTAAGCCACCACAGCAGGTCGCTAATCAGGTGTTCTCGTGCAGAGTGCGCAAAATCGTCCACTGCGTGAAACGAGACAAACACAACAGCTCGCGGGCGAGACGGTCAGTGGAAGTCCGCCATTCAGCAAAAACGCGAGAGAGAGAAAAAAAAATAAGGCGGGGCCCGTGATGCATTTGTCACGCGATCCTCTGGCTCCAGTACGGGAGAACGTAGGGAAGGAATTTCACTTGCGGAGGATAGACGGGGCAAGTCTAAGTTGGCAGCGACGCTCGCCTCCTCAAATCATGGGTTCACGCCATTATATTTCTATCTCTGCTATTAATGAACTAATTAAAAAAATTCTTGCAGTAGAACACTCCTTAGAGGGCACGTAACAACTTCCAGTGCATAACCAAAATTTGCAATGTGGCCTGATGAGGGGCCCTTTAGGCAGTACGTGTACGCTATAGCATACACTTATGCACTTCCTGCAACGCAACAAAACTGTTAAATGGTCCCTAATGATTTTAACAGCATGTAAACATTCCAGAGGCAAGTATTTGAAACCAGGGTGTTTTTTTAGCAATTGTTCATACAAATAAGACAATAAACATGCATGAATATAAAGCATTGAAAGGGGCTAGTTGGCGCACGTTCATGATTATGTTACACTGAGTAATAAAAGAAATATAACAAAGAAGAGAACAAGGACGCAGACGAACAAAGCGCTTCGTCCGTCTGCATCTTTGTTCTCTTCTTTACATGTTTTTTGCTAGTGTAAAACTCAGCGCAACCTAATTGTGCACTGATATTATTGACAGCCAGAAATCGGATACTAAATGGTAACTAAATATGTGTTTGCTGACTTATACATGGTTTGTAGGGAAAAAATGCAAACTATGTAGTGTCCTTTCTTAAAGGGACATGAAATAAACTGATAAATTGGTACTCGTTCTGAACTCTATATTCGTTAATTTCATGCTAGGAAGTTGTTCATTATAAGAGAAAATGAACCCCAAAGCTCAATTTTTAGAATTTCATGCCAACCACAGCGTTGGTATGCCAGTGTGACGCCAGTTCAGTCCTAGGCTTCTATAGAATACAATGTGCCCGCTTTAACTAATAAAGTTGCCATGGTGATCATGCTACTCTTTCCTGAGCGCACTTTGCAGCGACTTGTTTAGATAATAATGTAGTCCATCATTGCCAATAAAGAGTTAACTAGGCCAAAGCAGTCAAAATCCATGACATCATGCCGAGCTGGTGCAAGAACTTCGAAGCCATGGCAACAACCGTCTTTCATTTTTGTATCATTTCTAGCTTTATGACAAAAGTGGCATTTTTGGTATTCTAGAAAAGCAATTTACTAATACAACTCAATTTAATTTTCTCGTTAGTGTCACTTTTTTTTTCATTCAATTCATTTTTATTGATAAGTAAATTAGTACATAGTAGTATACAGGAAGGGGTCCCAAAGTAAAAACTGCAGGCGGGACCCCAGGTGGATACTGTGCTTTCATTAGATGGACAGCTGTTCTGAGAAGTATGCTGCATGCCAAAGAAACAAAGTGACAACACACTTGATGTGGCAGGGGGCAGGGGTGCCGAAGCTGAAGGTGTTGGTCGTGTTGCTGCCCAACATTTTGCCTGCATGAAAAGGTTACAAAACTGGTGAAGAACTGACATCAGGCGTTTTGCAAGCTAAGGAAATGTTGCACACAAGGTCACAAGCCGTACGTACAGACGTCCACACTTTTCCCTACAGCAATGCGTTACAAATAAGAAAAAGCCGCAAAGTACAGTCCGCATAAAGCGATATGCTCAACTGCCTCATTAGTCGCGGAATGTGACCATCGTCGACAACGCTTGCAGTAGCAAAAATCAGAAAGCGGCTTACTACACCACTACCGTTAAATAAAGCATGTAAAAGTGCATTAATTACCAAGTAGTTGAAAGTAATTAAGGGTAATTCAAGAGTCCCATAGAGAAATTAAATGTAGTTAGGGCAATTAACAATACCGATACACAGACGTTATACGACATCTTTATTAAAGCGTGCTAAAGTGAATTACTATGTAACTGATAGTAATTACGAATAATTAAAGGTAATTAAGGGTCGTGAACAGTAATATAAACTACTTAACATCAATTCAAGACTTCGTGATAGAACTGGTAATGCCAAATTAAGACTAATTAGGAGTTCCGAGGAGTAGTACATACTAATTAGGATCAATTCAAAACTCTGTAACAGCAAGTAAGAAAATAATTAAAGGGAATTACGACTAATTAATAGTTATTTAATTAATAAACCGAAATAAGCAAACAATCTCAAATGAAATGACGTCAATGCATTAAAGCTTTTGCTTTAAAGTCGTCTTAGCAATCGGTATGGAACCACAGCTGAACACACAGCTGAGCACTCCCTTGATTAGTAACGTATCACCACACTGAACAAAAAATTGAATGCTTGCTCCAATATAAATGAACAAAGACTAAAATACACCACGCAACACGATAATCAGGCTGAAAAGGGCATTCCAGTGCTGTTATAGGCGAGCCGTGGCGCTGGCCCACATGAAAGATAAGCTATGAATTCATGGTTTCTTTAGGCGAAATAATTAACTCAGGTATGCAAGACATAAGGTATAATTAAAAGTAGAGCATGGTGAACTCATTGGTCCCCACTCAGTTATAAACGCTCATGAATACCATCCACCCAAACTATCCAGAAAGCATGATGATCGCTTAGATTGAATGCAGATTCCGACGAAAATACGCCACAAGGATTACGCGTGCGTTTAGAGAGTACGCTGCATAGCGCGCGAGTACAGGTCGCTGTGAAGTTAAGAGTGCATACTATGTGATTCACGCGTCGGTGAGGACGTCTGACGTCGGCACAGTCAAAACTACGTTGTTGGGGCCTACCTTCATTAAGGAAAGGCAGCAAATAGCACTAGAAATGACAAACAATGTTCATGGAACTGGCAGAACATTGCGTTATTTAAGCAAAGACATGGCTACCAAGGGACCATCTTAGCCCCGGACGATGCGTTTGAGTTACCGCTCAATCTTCTCTTGTCCGTGTTTATTTTCTCTAGCAGTGCAACATGCGGATGCAACCTGGGCAGAACTGCAACCAAAACAACTCACTGCTGCTTATCAACCATATCGGCTAGCTTGTTGTAGGGTATGTGCCCTGAACCTAGTAGCCAGAGCAATCTCCAAGACAAACTATAACAATATATTTATTTATTTATTACTACCTTACAGGCCTTCAGGGAGGCATTGGGTAAGGGGGGGACAACGGTTACATGAACACAGCGTCTCAAAACACTAGCTGTCCTGAGGGCAGAACGTTAGAAGTGAGCCCAAACGACAATTCTAAATCAGTATGTGCTTCGCCATTGCAATGGCTTCTCTTATGAACAGTATTATGGGAAGTGGCACATACCTTCAGTAAGCAAGGAAGTTCCTAGTCAAAACCTTAGAAATAAAGTAGCTCCGAGCCTTTCAAAATTTCTGGTTAACAACACGAACAACACGAACCGCGCCGCAGCGCAGAAAAATGCGAAACTTGGCTCGACTTGGATCGCTTACTTATTTGCTCTACTTGCAAATTTGATGATGATGAATGTTTTTATTTACGGAAGAGGGAACAAATTTTTTTCCCTCCCTCTATGATAACAACATTTGTAATGTGAAACTGCAAAACAAATTTTAAATACACCATTGTTCTACAGGGTGAAAAAATATTTTTAGGGCGTGTGTGTTTAACAGTTCATGCAGGAAATTTTCCCTGTTTTCGGGGAATTTTCAGTCCAGAAAAGAAGGGAATCTTTGCGGCAGGGAATTTTAAGATTGATGAAGTAAACACTAGAACGGCCCAACCGCATGCACGCGATATTCAAGCGACAGCGACAAGCGACGCGACAGGCACACCCTGTCGCGCTGTCGTGTCGCGGCGTTTGAGCAAGCCATCACTTTGACAACCTACAGCACAGCCTCTTCGTGTGCCCGAGCCACACTCGGAGAGTCGGTCAGCTTGAAGATTTAATAGCCTTTGTTGTTGAAAACCTGGTCTGCTGTTGGATACAAAACGTGAACTGATGTTTGCTGCGTCAACATTCGATAAGTTGACCTACTCAGAATCGCGGAAAAGCTCTGTATACGCGGAAAATATGTCAGTACCATATTAGAAATTGAATTATCATGTTACTGTTCAATCGACAAGTTGAATAAACTGTGTAATGTTTCTGAACATATATATACACATAACCCATGTGGGCAAAGTTCTGACTGCTGCTGGTGAAGTCAAGGGGCACATGTTCTGTCGCGCGCGATAGATTGAATAATAAAGGAGGCAGTGGAGGATCTTTGGGGCACTCAAGCGGCCAACGGGGACATCAAAGCTGGAACCCATACTGGCCCGTGGATTGTGTTTCGGCAAGCTCCAACCCACGGACCATTCCAGTTCCAGAATTGATGCCGCGTTGGACAGGCGCCACTAGAGTTTTAGAATAGGGGCCCCAAATAATGGCATGCTGTTATAACTAGCAAAAAAAAAAAAAAAGAAATTTACCGACGATTACGATACTCCCTAATGCCAAATTTTGGCGCAGCTCTATATGTGTTTTCGTTTCACGATATATTCGCTGACGCGGACAATCTGTCTCGTGCGGCACGTAGCAAACGGAGCGAAGTGTGGCGCGACTGCCTCGCTAATTAGGAGATCGCGAGAGGCAGCGCGTGGGTGATGCGTGGGTGCGATTCGCAGCAGCCGCCGCAGACAGACCTCCGCTCATGCAGCGCTTTGTTTCCGTATATGGTATCGTTGGATGCGCTCACCGCATGTCATCGGTGAACAGACGACGGCGCGCTACTCTGGCGCCATCTCATAGCGGTCGTCGCCCGTTCTGCGCGGCACTACGCTTTTCTTCTCAAGCTTTCGCCATACCCTCCTCCGTTTTCCTCGGCGCGCTCCCTTCGCTATCACTGTCTTTCATAGCTCGCTGCGCTCCACGTTCGCTCTTTCATTCTTCGATCTGTTCGTTCGCTCGGTTACGCCGACGCTCAACGCAGCAACGGGCGCCTACACTCTAAAAACAGTTGCACCCTTTGGGGTGTATTTTTGCCACACAACAATAATCGTCATCTGTCTTGCTTGCGTTTCCTATCTTGAAAACTCTGCACTTGCTACTTTCCTGTCGAGAACGCTGTGTCACGCTGATAACGCTCTTGTCGTTCGTGACCGAGAAGTACCGGGTGCACAGCGTTAAATAAAGGAAAGCCACGCAAGTCAGATGACGATTATTGTTCTGTGGCAAAAATACACCCCAAAGGGTGCAACTGTTTTTAGAGGGTAAGAGCTGCGCTCTAAAAACGATTAAAAATATATTCACGCCCAGCCGCCAACTTGTGACACACCGCGCCCCACGACTTCTGCAACACCAGTCAGAACCTTGCAACCTATCTGTGTGTATGGGCAGGGAAATTTACAGGATTTTTTAAAGAATAACGCGCAGGGGAAATTGTCGCAAATAGAGAATTTTTGTGCATAGGAATGGGAATTATTCTGTAAGGTACGGAACATCACTGTGCTTTTATCAAGGGCGGTACGATGATAACAATTATGGCGGGCTCTTGAAGAGTTTAACGTTTACTCTAGTTTCGCTGTTTCGTGTGTGCCTTGTTCTTGTCCGCGTCTGATGCTTCTCGACTTCACCGACACATCTAGGACGTACCATTAGCCCCCAACGGATACTGAGCACATCCAATGCCTCGGCCGGATACTGACAGCAATGTTTCAATGCTTTCGTTTTGGCCTGAATGCCCTGCCAAGGAAAGAACGTTTCTGTGCAAACTTTGCTAAAGAAGGCTCTCTAATTTGCGTATAACTTGAAACATGTCAAGAATGTTCACGACGAAGTCCTGCAGCTCATTGACGAAGCTCAAAAGTCGATGAGTACAATGCGATCACGTGCTAAATGTCCGAGCCTAGCTGTCATAGTCATGAACTTATACTAATCCTCAAAACAAACTGCGAGAACAGCACAGCTATTGAAGGAGTCTGTGTTGAACATGGTGTTTGTCCCGTAGTGCGCGAGGGACTCCCAGGTACTTTTCGACAAGCAGACTCTGAGTACGTTTATTTTATGCTCTAGCCAGCCACCATAAAAGCGACTGATATTCCATGGAAGTCTGCTGGGGCAAGTCAATTAATGAGCTCACAAGGACGGCGGACATTTTTGCAACTTGAAATCGGTTTGACGTACCTGACATAAAGCCTAATGCGAAGGTGTCACGGAGCGGCATAGTTTCGAGTCATCGACACGCCGATTAACGGGCGTCAAGAACGTCGCGGTCCCACGATGCGGCATATAGTTTCGAGATAGCGACACGCCGATTAACGGGCGTCAAAAACGTCGTGGTCCTACGGTGCGGCATATAGTTTCGAGATAGCGACACGCCGATTAACGGGCCCAAGTGTGCGCGTGTGCGTCCATGTGGTGCAGTGCGGGGGCGCGACCTCGGACAGCGAGGGGGGGATCTACCGTTCTCTCTAAAGCCCCTATATAAAAAAGTTGCGTCACGCTTTGAAGAATGCCGCCGCCTCCTCGCACACCCTGTCCGAGGCCGACGCCGCGTCGGTATTGGCCTAATGGCATCACGTGGACCGTCGAGCCCCCGGGCACTGGCTGCGTTTGTTTACGATCACGCTCCATGGCCATTTTCGCCCGAGAAGTGTCTACCGACTGGCGAGAAGCACAACGATAGCGGCGAACAGTCGGCGATCGTCGAATCTGATCAGCGGCGAAAGATAAACAAGTGCACGTGTTTCAAGCGGTGTAGGCGGCGCAACGGTCGAAAAAGGAGCGCGAAAGAGAGGAGAAACGAGGAGGAGAGAAGGCGGAGGAGGAGAGTGTCGCTACTTTTTATTTAGTTCTCTCGCCCCTGTTGAAAGGGGCGCGGCCAAGATTTTTGGGAGGAGTCATGATGATGATGATGATGAAAATGTATTTATTGGAGGATGGCTCGAAGGCCTATTATGTGGAACAGGAAGGGGAGAGGGAAGGAGAAATTAGAGCCGTCCTAGAAGCTGCGTGTCCTTGGCGAAACCCAAGAGCGAGTCCAGAATGGCCCTGTCGGAATCCGCCAATCCAGTTGCCGGCCTAATCCACTCCTCGTAGGACGACACTTGCACCGCCCTCAGGTGGTGGTCCCGCTGCTTAGCGTAGCGCTGACACTCCCAAAACAAATGGGCTGCGGATGGTCGCGTGGCCACGCCGCAGTCAGGACACCTGTGCGGCTCCTGGGGTGCTTCTTCGTCCTCCGAGGCTGTCGAGGGGCCAAGTTCCTGCGACGGAAGGGGGTCAGGAGAAGGGAAAGGAGGACGTCTCTGGGAGGAGTCATAAAATAATTAGGTGAACTCTGCATACCTGCAGTTACCCGACATATGGAACTAGGGAAAGGAGAGGCTATTTAAGCGCAGGTTTTTGGCCCTGCTAATCAGTCTAGAAGCTGAGCCTGTAATCTGCTGAGAAGCAGTCAAGAGCTAGTGCCGTCGAGTATCGCCTGGGCCACCTAGCCGCGTCGGAACTCCACGTAACTATAGTTGACGTACGAGACGTCAAAGCAGCGTCTGCAACGAAGCTCACGGTAGTTCGCCTCAAGTTAGCTCAACCTGCTTGAGGAAAGTCGTCAGATCTAGACTCCCGGGAAACCCAGCCCAGCAATCGCATCCACCTCGACAAGATCGGCCCGCCAGCATTCCTCGGGAAAGCTATGCGCGCCGACTTCACGGTTTATGGACTTGCTGCTGCTGCCCGGCCAGCGTATGACATCGTTTGTTTTCTTTTGAACTTTGTTTTAGTCAATTACTGTTAAGTGTATTCTTGTGTATTTGATCCTCGCACTGTTTCATTTTTATATCTACTGTTAAATTGCTCGTCGTATTTATTTGTCGTCACCATTGTGCTATATTAAGTTCCGATGGTAGTTTTCTTGTGTCATTTTTTTATTATTTTTTGTTATTTGTGCATCGTTATCAGTCGATAAATACCTTGTTTTTTTGTTTACTCCCGACTCTGACTCTTTCACTTGTGTTCGCTTGAGTACGGAACGACCAGCCGGCATGTATACCCCGTCGATCGACTTCGCGCCGACGACGAACAGGTAACAGCCGTGACATAAACTGGCGTCCGCGAACAGGACGTTCTGTACAAAAGCAGCACGGTGAACGGAAAACGATAATGGTGGAGAATGATCGATTAGTGCTACTGGCACATTCTTGTGCAGTGTCGAACGCACGTGCATGCATGGTTTTTGGTGGTGTAGGGGCATTTTGGAGGGAATGGAGTTCGAGAATTGGGTAAAACTAGCGAAACTGTTAGGCCTATAGAGGGCGCCGAACTGAAGACATCGGTTGCGGAACAGCAGCGGCTGGCCCGAGAGGAAAGGAGAAAGAGCGAGAGTGGGCGTTGGCACGAGAGAAAAAGGAGAGGGAGCAAGAGGAGAAGGAGAGAGAGAGTGAGAGGAAAAGGAGAAAGAGTGAGTGGCGGCGTAGGAAGCTGGAGAGCGCGAAATACGGTTGTTACAATTAAGGATTCAGCTTATTCAAAGTGGCAACGAGAGCAGGGCTAGCAACGAACACCTAGAAGTACAGGAGGAGCAGCAGAAATGTCAGGCGCCCGTAGCAGTCGCGCACGGAAAGTGCGCAGAAGTCGCAAGCACGGTTCTACCGATGGTAGAAAGAGAGGCTAATCTTTGTGAGCCTAACACAGGTGATGCCAGTTCCGTAGAACATGGCGTAGCTGTTGAGGCAACCGTTGTTGAGGCACCTGATTGAGCGCGACGAGATGCTGTGCCAATATTCAATTGGCACAGCATGGTACATATATACAATGGACATGTATATATGTACAAGGCAAGGCGCACAGCACTACAGCAATCGGATATATATATATATATATATATATATATATATATATATATATATATATATTGCGTAATCAAGGAGTGGAGGAGGCATACGTGAATATCTTGGCAAATATCTACAAGGATTCCACAGCTACCTTGGTTCTCCACAAGAAAAGTAGAAAGATACCTATCAAGAAAGGGGTCAGGCAAGGAGACACAATCTCTCCAATGCTATTCACTGCATGCTTAGAAGAAGTATTCAAGCTCTTAGACTGGGAAGAATTAGGAGTGAGGATCGATGGCGAATATCTCAACAACCTTCGGTTTGCAGATGACATTGTCCTATTGAGCAACAATGGAGAGGAATTACAACAAATGATTGAGGACCTTCATCGAGAAAGTGCAAGAATTGGGTTGAAGATGAATATGCAGAAGACAAAGATAATGTTCAATAGCCTGGCAAGCGAACAAGAATTCAGGATCGCCAGTCAGCCTCTAGAATCTGTAAAGGAATATGTTTATCTAGGTCAATTACTCACAGGGGACCCTGATCATGAGAAAGAAATTTACAGAAGAATAAAATTAGGTTGGAGTGCATACGGCAGGCATTGCCAAATCCTGACTGGGAGCTTACCACTGTCGTTGAAAAGAAAAGTGTACAATCATTGCATTCTACCGGTGCTAACATACGGGGCAGAAACTTGGAGGTTAACAAAGAAGCTCGAGAACAAGTTAAGGACCGCACAAAGAGCAATGGAACGAAAAATCTTAGGAGTAACGTTAAGAGACAGGAAGAGAGCGGTGTGGATCAGAGAACAAACGGGGGTAGACGATATTCTAGTTGACATTAAGCGGAAGAAATGGAGCTGGGCAGGCCATGTAATGCGTAGGATGGATAACCGGTGGACCATTAGGGTTACAGAATGGATACCAAGAGAAGGGAAGCGCAGTCGAGGACGGCAGAAAGTCAGGTGGGATGATGAGGTTAGGAAATTCGCAGGCGCAAGTTGGAATACGCTAGCGCAAGACAGGGGTAATTGGAGATCGCAGGGAGAGGCCTTCGTCCTGCAGTGGACATAAATATAGGCTGATGATGATGATGATATATATATATATATATATATATATATATATATATATATATCATCAGCTTATTTTTATGTCCACTGCAGGACGAAGGTCTCTCCCAGGGATCTCCAATGACCCCTGTCTCGCGCTAGCTAATCCCAACTTATTGGCGATCCCCGTTTGCTCTGTGATCCACACCGCTCTCTTCCAGTCTCTTAACGTTACGCTTAGCATTTTTGGTCCTATCGCTCTTTGCGCGGTCCTTAACTTGTTTATAAGCTGCTTAGGAGAATCCCACACACAAGCTCTTTCGTTGCGCGTTTTTCTGAACATTCAATTGTATTCGTGACTCCATCCATGTTCTGGAAGATGGATGACACTTTTGATTGACCTTTTTGGACTCTGTTGATAGCCACGAGGATGCTGAACTTGCCCTTATCGTTGTACATCCTTCTTTTATGTCATCATCACCCATCATCCAGCCTTTACGTCCCCGTTCCCCCCTCCCCTTTTGCAGAGTAGCACGCTAGATCAGGCCAACCTCTCTGCTTTCCTTCAAGTAAATTATCTCTCTCTTGTTAACCTCCCAGCTACTGCTCCATATGTTGTTAACGCCGGTAGGATGCAATGATTGACTGGGAGCTTACCACTACATGTCGTTGAAAACAAAACTGTTCAGAATTTCGTAATGCCTGCCGTACGCACTCCAATCCAGTTTTATTCTGTGAATTTTCTTCTCATCATCAGGATCCCCGGTGAGTATACATTGTTGACCTATAGATAAGTGTACTCCCGCACAGACTGGCGATCATGAATTCTTGTTTCCTTGCCAGGCTAATGAACCTTATGATTGTCTTCTGCCTATTAATCTTCAATCCTACTCTTACACTTTCTCGGTTAAGGTGCTCAGTCATGTGTTGCAATTGATCCCCGGTGTTGCAGAACAGGACAACATCTGTAAACCGAAGGTTGCTGAGATATTCGTCGTTGATCCTCACATCCTAAGCCTTCCCAATCTTCTGCATGAATACTTTTCTAAGCATGCAGTGAATAGCATTGGAGAGATTGCGTCTACTTGCCTGACCCCTTTCTTGATAGGTAACTTTCCAGTTTTCTTGTAGAGAACCAAGGTAGCTGTGGAATCTTTGTAAATATTTGCCAATATATTCATGTATGCATCCTGTACTGTTTGATTATGCACTGCCTCCATGACAGCTGGCATCTCTACTGAATCAAGTGCCTTTTCATAATCTATGAAAGCCAGGTTGAGTGTACTCCACAGGTATCTAAATTTCTCAATTACATCATTGATGACATCTACGTGATACATTGTAGAATAATCCTTCCCTGAAGCCGGCATACATATTCTCTTAGTTGGCTGGAGTCAAGTGTTGCCCTGATTTTATTAGAAATTATCTTGGTGAATATTTAATATAATACTGAAAGCAAGCCAATGGGCCTACAATTCTTGAATTCTTTAACTTATTTTTCTTATGGATTAGTACAATGTTGGCATTCTTCCAGCTCTCTGGTATACCTGAGGTCGTGAGGCATTGCGTATAATGGGCGGCAAGATGTTCAAGCATAATATATTCTCCATCTTGGATTAAATCGACTGTTATTACATATTCTGCTGCCGATTTTCTCCGGGACATGCCTTCTTGCAGGCCTTTCTAAATTCCTCTTTCTCTCACTCTCTATGCCTCTATCTCTCTCTCTCTCTCACACACACACACACACACACACACACACACACACACACACACACACACACACACACACACACACACACACACACACACACACACACACACACGCACGCACGCACGCACGCACGCACGCACGCACGCACGCACGCACACTTTTCCATCGGCATAGGCGACCGCAATAACCTTAGACCAGATGTTTCTGAGACCTCATGTTTATTGCTGCCATGGCGCAAGTATAATTTCCTATATATGGCTCCGCATACGTTTAGATAAATAAATAAATAAAAATAAAAAGAAAAGTTGCGTCGGCCGGGAATCGAACCCGGGTCAACTGCTTGGAAGGCAGCTATGCTAACCACTATACCACCGACGCAGGCGTTCCAATGCTGACTTACGTATCGCTGCTTTCGTGTCGACCGGCTCCAGTATCCATATCGTCACATGTTTCTCGATTTCTAGTCGCCTTGTTATATTGCTGTAGCGAGTACAAAGCGACGGGATAGGTGTGTGTGTGTGAGGGGGGGGGGGGGGGTCTAGAATCTGTTTTAGCGAGTTAGGTAGACGTATTATTTAACTGAACTCTGAACACTTGGTTTTGTTTGGGTTGTCGATACCAAGGAGATTTTATGTTAAGAACCTCCTTGGTCTATACTATAGTGAACTACAAAAAGTATTGTAGTTCACTATAGTCTATGCAGCTGACAACGGGATGCGTGTAGCAGATCGAGCGGGGTTGCTGCATGGCAGACTTTGACTGCAGCACTAGAATGTAGACATAGCCTCGAAGATTAAACCAAGCATAGCGTCGAATCTCAGAGGCCATGCTCTAATCATGGTTTCCGAGATGGCAATTGCGCCGCTGTGCGCCGGTGCTAAATTCGTAGTCCTCGCTCTAATACAGAATCGTAATCCTGAGTACCACGCATATCCAGTGGCGCATCGACGGGGGGGGGGGGGGGTGCTGTATCACCCCCCCCCCCCCCCCCCCCCCCTGAGGCCGACCTAACCCCCCCTTTTGTTTAACCCCTTTTCTTTCCTTGCGCATTTGAGTACTGCAACTAAGATGTACGACGCGCAATCATCTGCACACTCGCAAAAAGCGAATTTTTTTTTTACAATTTCCCGTGAAGACATTGAAAATAGTGCTGTCACCCCCCCCCCCCCCCCCCCCGGCAGAGATCCTGGCTGCGCTACTGCGCATATCATTTACCGGTCCGCGTGATTCTTATATTGTTGTGTACTTTCATTGTTACAAGCAATATTGCCAAAATTTTTCAGTGTGTCGCTAAACCAAATGTCCCCGTACATGCTCCCAAGGGAACAGAGTTGCTGCTACACTTTCCGTTCGCCGCTCGCGGCGCTTAGGGTTCCTCGATGCGTGCGCTGCAAATTCCGCTCTAAAAATAAAGATTACAGAACGTAAATCGGAGACCTTCACGCTGCCGATGCGAAAACTTTATGTTCTCGTCATATCGTTAAAGTACCACACGTTAACGAACTCTACGTGCAGCTGCGCAAAGTACCGCTTGCTGCCATCCTGCCTGCGGAGAGGGCATCGTAATGGCGGACGCCGTAGCAGACGACGCGGTTGTCTCCACCCTCCACGGCGGCGAGGGGGGCGCACGCAATGAGAAGATCAGAAGAAAGGGGAGCCAATGGTTGTCAGAAGTAAACAAAAAGGATAGAAAAGCAGCGAAGAAATTTTGGAAACATCTCAACTCCTTGAGTAATAAGACTAGCCTAGAGCAGAGGTTTATAGTTACAGCTCAAGGTGTTCGACTAGAGGGAGATGAGGCAATGGAACATATAAGAACAATGATGACAGAAAAATTTAAAGAACGAAACATAGCATGTGCTCAATCAGGTGAGGATGGACTAGTCAGTGCAGTGGCTCCACTGGCACAAAGCGAGTGGGAAAGGGCAGAGAAGAGGGTTCCTAGTAGCACGTCGACAGGTCCTGATGGCATCCCAATTATGTTGATAAAGACATTGGGCCCAAAATCTAAGAAAGCATTAAGAGAGGCAGTGAGAAAAATGATAATGGACGGTAAAGCCCCCGACGGTTGGAGACTGAGCATGATATATAAGGGAAAAGGGGGGACAAAGCCTACATAAACAACTACCGTCCCATAACAGTGACGTCAGTGGTTTACAGGGTGGTGATGCAGATTATAAAGGACAGACTGCAGGCATGGGTGGAGAGCGAGGAGGTGCTGGGGGAACTACAAAATGGGTTCCGAAAACAAAGAAGGTTAGAAGATAATCTGTTCTCATTGACACAGTGTATTGAAATAGCAGAAAAGGAACACAGGCCCCTATGGCTTGCCTTTCTGGATATCAAGGGAGCCTATGACAGTGTAATCCAAAAGGATTTGTGGGACATACTGGGCACTCTAGAGGTGGAAGATGGAGTAAGAAATCTTTTAAAAGATATCTATAAAAGTAACAAGGTGCTTATAAAATGGGAAAACAAGGTATCTGGGCCTATAGAGATACAGCAGGGGCTTAGGCAGGGGTGCCCTCTGTCACCTCTGTTGTTCATGCTGTATTTACAAGGATTAGAGAAAAAATTAGAGAGGAGCGGACTTGGCTTCAACCTTTCCTATTTCAAGCAAGGAGAATGGATTAAACAGTCATTACCAGGACTGATGTATGCGGATGGCATTGTACTTATGGCTGACAGCAAGGAAGACTTGCAGAGATTAATGGACATCTGTGGTAAAGAGGGAGATAGCTTAGGTTTGAAGTTTAGTAAAGAAAAATCGGCAGTCATGACTTTTAATGATAATCAGGGCAGCGAGCATAGGATACAGGAGGTTACGCTGGAGGTGGTGGATAAGTACAAATATCTTGGAATGTGGATAAACAATGGGGCTGAGTACCTAACGGAACATGAAAAATATGTGACGGCTAAAGGTAGCAGAAATGCAGCTGTGATGAAAAATAGGGCACTGTGGAATTACAATAGGTACGAAGTGGTGAGAGGGATTTGGAAAGGGGTGATGGTCCCTAGTTTGACTTTCGGCAATGCGGTCCTGTGCATGAGATCAGAGGTTCGAGCAAGGTTGGAAGTTAAGCAGCGAGGGGTAGGTAGACTGGCTCTGGGAGCACACGGAAATACACCAAATCAGGGGGTACAGGGTGACATGGGATGGACGTCATTCGAGGGCAGGGAAGCCAGCAGCAAGATAGAATTTGAGGAGCGATTGAGAGAAATGGCAGAAAAGCGGTGGGCAAGGAGAGTTTTCAGTTATTTGTACATGAGGAATGTTGATACAAAATGGAGGAAGCTGACCAGAAAACTGTCAATCAAATATTTGGACTGCAGGAGGGGTGCAAACCAGGAAACAGCGGTTAAGAAAAAGGTTAAGGAAACAGAGAGGGGTCTGTGGAAAACAGGGATGCAGACGAAATCAGCACTGGGAACATACCGAACTTTCAAGCAAGAAATTGCCAAAGAAAATATCTACGATAATTCTAGGGGAAGCTCTTTGTTGTTTGAAGCCAGGACGGGAGTCTTGCGGACTAAGATGTACCGAGTCAAGTACCAAGGTATAGACACGTTGTGCTGTGCGTGTGGAGAAGAAGAGGAAACGGCTGAACACCTCATACTTTTCTGTAAAGGGCTTAACCCTACAGTGCAAGGCAACGGGGCTGATTTTTTCAAAGCATTGGGGTTTAGGGACAGTGAAGGCAAAATAGACTTTAAGCGGGTAGAAATAACCAAACAGTGGTTATCTGATTGGTGGATAAAATCAAGGCAGGGGTGAAATTTCACCCACCACAAAGTACAAAATATGTTAATAGTCATGGCTAGGTGGCGTATGCCACCGCCCGGTTTAAAGGGTTCAGCCTCATCCATCCATCCACCCTAGCGGCGCTACTCGCCGAGTGCCACCACGTGGCCTAAAACAATTTCAAATGTACCACCGCGCTGCGGAGAAGCCAACTTCACGGACACGACGCCGACTTTTCACTGCCTTAAGCGGCTTCCGTAACACGCGTGACGTTACATGAATGACATCTTATGTAATGAATACAGTCGAACCAGGATATATCGAGCCCACATATAACAAATTATTGTGTGTATGAAACAGCTGTAAAATCCCCTGGAAAATTTCTCTATAAGATTTTTATTTTATATATCGAATTACCTATATATCGAACTTTCTTGTGATCTTCTTCAGATTCGATATATTCGGGTTCGACTGTAGCATGATGTGGCATGAGTGACACGCACGCAAGAAATCTCTTGGCATGAATGACATGAAATGTAATGGCATCACATTAGACGCTGAGATGACAAGAGTGAGAGTGCAGACATAACATGAAATGCAGACATGACATATATGACATACACGCATTTATATATTACATGTCATACATGCCGTAATTTATGTCATGAAACGAATTCCACGTCACGGCATACATAACATGACATGCATGAAATGGCATGTGATGAATGACAAGAGTGACGTGCATGCATGATGAATGAGATCCCGTGACATGACGTAAAAGATACGAATGACAAGCACACATGGTATCACACGACATGAATGACACGGAATGTAACTACGTGAATATGAATGACATGTAAGACATGCATGCGTGGTATAACATTAATGATATGTCATGACATGCACATACTTAGTGGCCAAAGCTAGCAATGCATGACCACGATACGGTGTAACAAACTCTTGATAAAAAGACATTTCATGTAATTCATGCCGTAGTTCATCCAAGACATATCATGACATGCATGTCATAATCTACATGTTAGGTCATGCGTCATGTCATGCATGCACGTCATAACATGTCATGAATGCATGTCATTCGTGTCATGTGATGCTATGCATGCGATTCATGTCATGCATGTAGATCGTCATACATATCCAGCTCATATGATACAGTTAAATAAAGGACCACGATGGCATCACGACGGCGTAGACTAGATCATGACATACATCACACTGATGTCATGAATACAGTGTCATTTCATGCAGTCAAGTCACGTCATGCATATCACGATCGAATCCAGTTAAACGACCACTACGGTACCACGACGGCGTAAGAAAACATACAGACGGACAGACAGAGTCAACGTACCTAATGTAGGCAAAAAATGCTTCGCAATAATATACATTACAATGGCGGCCAGAAACATCTAGACGCTTTTCCAAGTTCGCCTTATGTGCCCGCGCGATGAGTGGCTTTACCGCACAGCGTTGTAACAAAAAGGCAGACATATGTGCTCCTTTTGGGAACATACACAGGGGCGCTGTATACATAAACCGAGACAAAGGAATCGCTAAAACTCGCTAAATTTTGCCGTAAGGTCACTGAAGTTGTCGCTTACACTCTTGAGCACTGGTTCACGTGGTTCACCCGGTGATGACAATTACGTAACCTTCACATATGTCAAATTGTACATTGCCACCTGCTGATCCACCTGGAAGCTCCCTGCAACATTTCACCGAAAGCCATGAGAAACGGAAGTGGTTCGTTCAGATTCGCGTGAACGAGCCCAGCCTCTCCGTTATGGTTTCGAATGCCAGGACCTTTATTTATTCAGAAAAAAATTATGCGTGGCTCTGCTATCGCAAACACCAGAGACCAGCGGAGCTGGGGAAAGCCTAATAAAATAGTGGCAAACCACACACTTAGTGTAACTTTTGCGGGGCTTCCCCATCTCCGCGGGTCTCTGGTATTTGCGACAGCAGAGCCACGCATATATATATATATATATATATATATATATATATATATATATATATATATATATTTTGCACTGCGAGAAAGAGGACCGGCGAAGCGAGCGCACCGTTAGTCTCAAGTCGTTGCATGTTGCGAAAGATCCTGAGCACCCGCAACCCAGAATATTCCAGTCTCCTCTGTTTCCTGGCGCTCAGGATTTCTTCGCGATGTTCTGCGTAGTATCGCGATGAATTCAACCGGCCACGTTCATGAGCCTCCGGATCTTCATTTCTGCGCTTACGCGAACTCTCGGTTTCGGTCAATCTAAACTCGGGACATTTTCTTCTGCGACGCTTAGTTTCAGCTTCCCTAGCTCTCGCTTCAGTCTTTCGGAAGCGACGAGTGTCTAGGGGCGGTATTTTGTAAGAGTCTACCTAGTGGACTGTCCATTTCGGCTGTCGCTGACTGGCTGCTGCTTGACGTGCAGGAAGGAGACTGGCTGGCACCTTCCTGCACATCAAGCAGCAGCCAATCAGCGACAGCCGAAATGGACAGTCCAGTAGGTAGACTCTTACAGAATACCGCCCCAGTTCTGAGGTAGAAACCTGCCGAGCCGCCGCCAGAGGCATCGGCTGCAGTCACGGGCCCCGGGCGCGTTCGGCGCGAACGCGGGGACACGCGGTCGGCGTCGGCAACAGCTCTACGCGCCCCACTACCACCTGCCTCACTCCTCCTCTCCACCTCGCATCCGTTATGATGCGCGATGCAATATTTATAGCCTGCTTTCACTCTCTCTCAGCTCTCTCTCCCCCAGCTAGGCGAAGCTGCGCACGATGGAATGACCATTATAGTGAGGTTCTAACAGCTCCTCTGTAAAAGCCGTACTTTCGCCCGAAAGGCGAAGCATTGATAACCCCAGCAAAGTATTAGGCGAGTGAGTGAGTACGAACTTTATTGCGGTCCTGAGAAGAAAGAATTAAAGCGGGGCCGGAGGCCCCGCCAATCAATCCGGTGGCTCCACCCAGGTTGATTGGCGAACGAAGGCACGAAGTGCGATATCAACTGTTAGGTATTGGCAACTAGGAGTGGTAACCAAGACATGAAGTAAGGTATTATCGGCCGTATAAATTGGGCTTGTCCACTACTAATTAAATTAATTACCATGATGTCACGCGCCCACACACGCAAACATAGGCAGATATTACTCGATGACCAAGAACACTCGCTGACACAACGCGGCGTGACTATAAGAGCGCCGGCAGCGGGGAGCGAGCGCTTCGTGCTGCCTCTCGCTTCAACGCCTCTCCGAAACGAAAGATTACGCTACCTCCAAAACTCGGCGAGCGGCAAGACAACGCCCATTAAGCCACCAGCCAACACGGTTCACCCTTAAACTTTACAATCGCAGCAGATTACTTCCAAGATACGGCGTGTGGGCCGCGCATGCGCTCAGCCGCGCGGCAGCCAGACGCGCGATTTCCTCCAGCACGCATCGAACCAACATCCTTCTCGGCTGACTCTCGCATGCCCGCTGGGGCGAGATTTACTCACACTTGGACTTTATATTGCCGCGTAACGCGTGTTGCCCCTCCCCTCCCCCCAACAAGAAAGTTGTTATCGTATTTTGTGTCTTTGCTGGGCCCGCGCACTCCTTATCTTTTTCCGCTTGCTGGCCATCATGGAGCAATATGTGGCATGTCGACGGCTCTTGATTGTGCGTGTAAGGGTTTAAATACTCGCCTCGAAATCGGCAAGGGGCATTACTGCGCCGATCGTCGACGGTGGCGGCCCGCAACACAGCCACGCCAGTTTCTCTATCGGGCATGAGTTCACCCTATAATAAAACATCTTTCGAAGGACCGTCGACGACTGCCACTCTATACTGTAGCGCGAAACGGTGATAATATGAAGATCACTTTAGGAATCATTTTAGATCCTAAACTCACATTTATTCCGCATCTGAGGGCAAAATGCCGGAAGGCAATGAACCTTTTAAAGCTTCTGTCGAGTACGACTTGAGGTAGTGATCGAAAGTGTTTGCGTAACTTGTATAAAAGTCACGCCTTGATTACGGGTCTATAATTTATAATTCTGCAACGCCAAGTGCATTAAAAATACTAGACCCCGTTCACCACTTGGGTATCCGTCTCGCGACCGGTGCTTTCAGGACAAGTCCAATCCAGAGCCTTTACGTAGAGTCGAATCAGTAGTCACTTCATCTGCAGCGGTCATACAGCAGTTTTACATATTTTCTGAAAGTACACGCAAATATTGGACATCCTTCTTATTCAACAATAAACGATGTGACCGCTGTCACACTCTTCCATAAACAGCCATCAGTGAGAAAGCCGTTCTCATTGTGCGTAAGAAACCTTAGTGAGGAAATGGGTGTTCCAGTTGTTGAACATTGTCCTACGACTCCAGCGAAACTGTTACCACCGTGGCAGTGGAAACTCATAGATTGCGATACATCATTTATAGAAGTCACGAAACACGCGCCAGAGGCACACATTAAAATGCATTTCCTAGAACTGCAATCTAACTACTCGTGTACAGAGTTTTACACAGACGCTTCCAAGTCACATGCCGGGGTATCTTATGCAGCCATCGGTCCATCCTTTTCGGAATCTGGTGTACTGCACCCGGAGACAAGTATCTTTACGGCTGATGCCTATGCACTATTATAGGCTGTGAAGTATATAATAAAATCAAAACTCCAAAAGACTATCATATTTACAGACTCCCAAAGTGTTGTGAAAGCACTGAAGTCACTGTGTAAACAAAGAAACCCTGTACTTAATGCGCTCTATTCAATTCTGTGTAAAGTGCATATATCTAACCAGCATGTGATTATATGCTGGGTGCTAGGCCATAGAGGCATTGAGGGTAATGTTCGAGCAGACCAAATGGCCACATCAGTTACATCTCGGGCGTTACATCTCCCTACAGCTACTGTTCCTGCAACAGATTTAAAGCTTTTCCAGCGAAAGAAACTGCGAAGCCACTGGCAACGCTTGTGGGATGCGGAAAGAAATAATAAGCTTCATTTGATTAAACCACAGTTAGGTTTCTGGCACCCCGTAACGAAAACACGACGGACTGATGTCCTGTTCTGTCGTCTAAGAATAGGGCATACATATGGCACCCACAGTTTTTTGCTGACTGGTGATGACCGCCAACTTGTGGTAGATGTGGTTGAGAGGCTGACCGTCCTCCACGTCCTCCTGGAGTGTCGGGAAGCCGAAACAGAGATAAAAAAATATTTTCCACAAGCGTACCGATATCATGTCCCTCTTCATCCCATTATGTTTCTTGGTGAAGAACCGCTTTTTAATGCCAAAGCAGTCGTCGATTTCTTGAACGAGGTGATCCTGCATGTTATTAGCCCAATAAGTTCGTAGCGCACCCTCTCTCCAGACGATGCCGCTGTGATAGTTTATTTTTTTTTAGCACATGCCTCCAGGCCCTTGTGTTTCAAGGGCTCTGTTTAGGCACTTGTGCTTCTGGCCAATTCTTGCACCTGTTGTATTTTGTAAATCGCATAATTCTTCCTCAATGCATTCTTCATTTCATAGTACACCTCATTAGTCATTGCCATGATCTCAGTACATGTATATTTCACGCACTTTACAGCGACTATTTTAGGCCCCTGTACAGCCACGCCTCATCTACTTCTCAGAATTCATCGCTCCACTGCAAACTCACAAACACTGGCATGCCGCTCTTTGGCCGTAACTGGCCCTTGCGCCATAAAACACCACACATAATATGAAGATCACGGCGACGATGAATCCGGGATTGCGCGCGCCGGCAGGTTTTATTCCGGCCGGCCCATTCCCACGGAGAAAGCGTAATAAGTTCAGTGGTGGGCGTGCCGGCACCTTGTCCGCACCGCGGCGTTCGCAACCGAGCGCTTTTCATGCATCGAGGACGCTTTCGAGCGCTCCAGTACTGTTGCTGAGGCTTGGATGAGGCGAGAAAGGAATGCCGAGGTAAATATACCTGGTAGCGAAGGTTTCATAGAATCTCATACGTTCGAAACATGGCGGTTCCTCGGCGGTTCAGCGTGAACGTCTTCCCCGAGGGCTCCGGGGTCGCTGCACATGCGTTAGCTGAGAGAAGGTGTGAAATGAGAACAACTAATTTTACAGGATGTGACGTCTGATCGTTGTTTGCTTTTGCTTTTTGAAATAGCTTATCTCGAACGTAGATTAGTCATTGCCGTCTTGCCGGCTGCAGGACGCTCTGGGCGCGCTTTTTTATTGAAATAGCAATTATATGGACACTTCAAGCGGATTTCTGCCGTCGGCGTCACCGTCGTCGTCGCCGTGAGGTTCCGTATAAAGTCCAAAGGCGATAAAATCGTCGCCGCGCGCCGTATGTGCGAGTGAAAGCGCGCGGGGGACGCGCGCCTTCAAGGAGAGCAAACGTAGAGCGGATCGAAAACGCGATTTCCGTCGCGCGAAAGGCCGTGGGGGTATGAGAGGGAGGGAGGGGGGCGCGACGCTGTATTGCGGTACCAAATGCGTATCTTGCAGCCGGGCATACGGGTAACTGGCGACGTAATCTCCCACGCGAAAGGAGCGAAGCGGGAAGGCAGCGCGGGAGGGAGGGAGGGGGGGGGGGGCGGCTTCTACTCTGCTAACAAATGAGTTCTTGTACTTCGCGTCTGTGCCGGCTGTCGGTGTTGTCGCGTGCACCGTATCTTGAAAGCGATCTCCACACGGCTCTGACCTTTGTATGCGCTGCGCGTACGCCGCCCAGTTTCCGTTGAAGCGATGGACCACACGAACCTTGGCTCGCTGCGGCGGCCGCGCTCCCCCACGCCCCTGTTTGGACAGTGGTTGTCTGCGGTCATCGAGTCTATTCATGTTTGCTTGTGCGCGCTGACACCACGCTTGTTAATTCCGTTAGTAAGCGAGTGTGTCAAGTTTATGCAGCCCAAAAAACTACTAACCGTATACTCCTTATAGCTCTTTACTAATTTGCTATCGCAATTGATGCTTGGCCTTCCGGGCGAAACTGCGACATTGTTTGGGTGTCAGAAGGGCCGAAACGTGCGCGACATTCATGCGAGTGCAGTTCGAAATGCGCAGTCGTGGGCTTGGACTCTGTGACATTTGCTTTCGCCATATGTGAATTAACGGCTTGCCGACAGCAATACCACCGTTGTACTTAGGTGAATACTCTGTTTTTCGTGATCCTGAAATAATAAACGGCGCGTCGCTGCGTTGGCGACTTCACTCGAGTGCGGTTGCTGCGCATAGCGGGCGATTTAATAGCGCGAATACGCGCAACATCATTGGACTAATTAGTGAAAAACTTATGCTGTGAGCCTTTCTTCCATCAGTCAGTCGTTTACCACATGTTTCGTTGTTATCCACTGCACATTTCTTGATATCGACTAACGATCCGCTTCATATATCGACGAAGTGTCTGTTCGTCATGCAACTTATTTTATTTCTTAATTTTTTTAGTCCGCGTTTTCTTGTGCTTACGACTCGCGATGGGCAGCAGCGTTACGGCCATGAAGGTATTGCTTTCGAGCAAACCTCTTAAAATTAGGTATTAGCTCATATCCACGAGATTGCCAATTTCAGTGTTACATATTCACCGCTATGTTTTTCGATTCCACGTTTTTGATTCGATGTGACCTAGATTTAAGCTACCTCAGGTTGTGTTAACTCACAGAGGCTTTTAACAAAATTAGTTGTCAGCTGGAATCAATGCAGTGTGCCAGTTATTTTGGATGTTGTGGTATTTGCACAATTGATTAAATTTCCCCTAGTCGATCATGCTAAGCTACTTACCGGTCAGATGCTTGGACTTCTGAAAAAAGTATATGCAAGGTTTTTCTTCCAGCTCTGTATTGTAACTGACGCCTCTCAGAAGTATGAGAGCGGTATTTGCCCTGCAGCACTGCCATATAAGTATGTGTCGCATGTAATTGTGCTCGCAGACTGTCTCTATTCGTGTATCACTAGAAAGTACAAAAGATTGATTTCTGAACTGGCGCAACATTTCTTTTTTATTCGATCTTCAAGAAATGTTTCTTTTTTCTTTTCCTGGTCACTGTGGACTCACACACATTGAAGGTTCGGATGGTTCGGCAAAAGTATTGCATAGTGGGCCTGTAGGTTTTTTTGCATTTAAACTTACCCTTCTGACTGGCCAAGTTCTGTTGACCGCAACAGTTCAACCCTCCTTTCTGTACTGGTTTACAAAAGTTTCGCATTTCCCTGGAATGTCTGTTCAGTCTTCCTCATAACACTACACGGTGCCATTTAGTGCTCTAAAATGTCGAATTCTGCACTTACACCTTCAAATGAGTAAGTGCTGGTTTGTATTGCGACGGAAATAACAAAATGAGTGCTTCGTCAATTGTCTTCATCACCTTGCTGGTGCCTTCTTCAATTTGCGAGAATGGCTTGTAACAATGCTGTTAAGTGTTTAATGTGAGGATATGGAATAGAGTAACTTTCTCCTTTTCCGCTGAAGGTATCCAGCAGGAAAAAAATTTTGTCAGCTACCCCTTTTTAATGTTGGCCTTAGAATCTTGCAGATAATAGTGTGAACAGCCTGTGGTGCGCCTGAAGAATATGTTAGTTTGTGCATAACCATATTGTTGCTACTGGGAGGATGACGTATTAAGTAACTTTTTTCATACCATTAACCCTTTCACTACCAAGGATGAGCCAAGCATGTCGCAGAAAATTGTGCTGCTCCTACTGAGAAAGAGCATGGGAGCCACAGCTCTATGCGTTGATTGTTTTGCATAGTGATTTTCCTCTCTCTGGGCCCGTCCAAACTAAATCCTTGAAACAGTTGTGTTTCCAGGTTTTAGTGCAGACGGGCTGATCATGATCTCAATAGGAGTGGTACAAATTCCAACGACAAGCCTGACTCGTCCTCGGTAGTGAAAGGGCTAACGCAAATGCTTCCATCTTTCCCCTTGTGGTTTAATCATAAGTAGGGCTGTTCGCTATTTTGTTACTTTTTCGTTTATGTTTGTTACAAATCGGTATTATATACTATCAAGTTAGTGGGGATATGAAGCTATTTGCTGTTGTATTCGCGGAGAATCCTGGCCAATCCCTCGGCATAGGTGTGTGCCATATTTCACAGGCACCAGACATTATAGTCGCTCTTATTGTGGTAAGAGTGTATCCCAAAGCCCATTTTGTATGCTTGCAGAGCAGTTGAGATTTACAGACATCAATGCCAGCTCACAAAGCACCTCATACTGCAATCAGCCAGCCACCTCTGCAGATTGGATTTCTGCAGTTTCCAATCATACTATTTCTGCTGTCCTCGGCAGAGATTTTGATTGTACACAGCGGTAATATATTGTAAGAGCATAAAAGTAATGTGATGATAACGGATATATGGTTAAAATTATAGATTACGACCAGCATTAGCTCAAGCCCTGCTGAAGGTCTGGGGTGTCTAAAAATTAATGAAGTGCTGTTTTTCATACGCTATAGCTACCTTGTGCATTAATCTTTAAACTGCCTTCTGGGTAACACCATCCATAAGTTCCCACTGCAAACACTGTCACGTGCAATTCAATAGCATCTGCTTTGATCTACGTAATTGCATATCAGTAAAGATGTGTCTTGTTCACTTAAGATGGCCTATGCTGCATTCGAAAGGAACCTAACACTCCGCCTAGCAGGTTTAGAGAACTTTTACTCTGGCAAATGACAAAATAAAAATGATTTGAAATTCGTGATGCCACACTGATAAGGTTTGGGGATAAATTATTAGATGCATGGCCTTCATATCCTCCTGTAATAATAAACCTGCCAAATTCACAAGGGTTATGAATGAATTCTTCAGTAGGCTGAACTATTTTGTTGTTGCCGTATATTGTTTCTATAGGAACAGTGCACAACAAAAATCTTGTGGCTTCCTGTTGACTCAAGAACGTTAGGATACCGCACGTACTTGTAGAGCTTATTCTGATGAAAGGGCGAAAGGGCGCGGCCTGTTTGTGCTGAATGTGTACAGCAGACCCAAAGGCAAACACCTCATAAGCACGTTTCTGCGAAATGCGCGCGAGGCAGCCGGCGACGGGCCCTTACTCATCGCGGGTGATTTCAAGGCGCCCCACGCGGCATGGGAGTACGGGTACGAAACGCAGAAGGGTAAGCGCCTGTGGGAGGATGCGCAGAACCAGGGGATCGAGCTCGTTACGAACCCATCCGCGCCAACACGCAAGGGCAACAGCGTACGAGCGGACACTTCGCCAGACCTCACATTTACCAAGAACGTCGCTGCCGCGCGGTGGCACAACACGCTAAAGGACCTGGGTAGCTATCACTCAGTGATCGAGATCCAGGTCGACGCAGGACCGCACCACCACCACCGCCGTCATCGGGACGGCACCAAAGGCAACCACCATCGGCTGGTGGAATGGGACGCGTTTCGCAAAGTCCGGGAAGAGTAGAATCGCGGCAGCGCGGCTATCGAAGACATCGTGAGCTGGACCGCGACGCTCAGGGTGGACGTAGAAGCGGCAACGCGGGAAATCCCACCGTAAGCATACCTCGAGGTGATAGATAGCAAACTCCTACACATGTGGGAAGCAAGCGCAGCCTGCAAGACAGGTGGACGCGTCAATGACACACTGAACGCTACGCAGATGCATAGCACGGCTAAACATGGACATAGAGGACCACGCCATACAGGTATGCAAAACGCAATGGGAGGAGATGTGCAACGCCATGGAGAACCAGCTAGGATGGCCAAGAGGCGGCCCCTCCTCCGGCATCTCTTGGATCCGGAGGAGATCAAAACACCGCACGCGCATAATATCGGCAGATTAGTACACGACTACGAAGGCACGTCTGCAGACTTTCTAGAAGCCGTGCGAACCCGTTACGTCAAGGCACCTATCACCGTCGCGCAACCAGCGTATGTGCCGGATGGGGAGCGTAACTCGAAGCTAGACGAAGACTTCAGCGTTGCAGAGGTGAGGGCGGTACTGCTCAAGCTCAACACAAAATTGGTGCCGGGCCCGTACGGGATAATCAACAAAACGCTCCCTAACTTGGACGACGAGTCGATAGAACGGGATACGGATTACATGAACGAGATGCTGGAACGCGGACGCGATACCGAGCTCGTGGAAAACGGCACGCATAATCACGATCCACAGGAAAACGGCTACAGATCAACAATCTTCGACCGATATCCCTGACATCCTGCGTCGGCGAGGTCATGGAACATGCAGTTCTCGCTCGCCTTACCAACTACTTCAACTCAAACACCAAATCGTAGACAATCCCACGCGATCCACCAAACCGATACTCGGGATCGACCTCAAAAAGGCGTTCGACAACGCTAAACACGCCGCGATACTTGAAAGCATACGAGCGTTGGGACTGGGCGAGAGAACGTACGACTACGTACGGGACTTCTTTACGGGTCAACGGGCCCGCATAGCGATCGGCGGACTGGAATCGCAAGACATAGTCATGCGTTGCACGGGCACGCCGCAGGACTCCGTCATCTTGGCCATGCTCTTTAAGCTCGTGCTTCTCGGGTTACCGTGGAAAATAGCGGAAATATAAGGCCTCCAACACAGCTTGTACGCCTATGACATCACCCTCTGGGTTGCTGAGGGAAATGACGGCTACGTAGAGCAAACGTTGCAGTTGACGCGGTGCAGGATCGAGTACCTCCGCGACACGGGCCTCGAATGCTCCACGGCCAAATTTATTTATTTATTTTAATTTTAAAAAAGAAAAACTGCGGACAAGAAGTCCAAGCAGGAGGAGCAGAATACACAACATTAATTACACAAAAGAACAGGATGAAACAAGTTTGTAACACGCTTTTCACGCAATTTCTTTCTTCATAATGTAGACGATTAAGAAAATTTAACAACTCTTAAACTAATACACGAAATAACACCATTAATTACACAAGTGGTATACAGGTCACTTGCGCTGGGGATATGCTTCAGTTTAATTCCAGCCAGCTATTGTACGTGGAAAAAAAAAAAAGAGTACCGGAAAGTGTCAGTCCTTGCGAAAATTGGTGTTAGCGAATGAGAGTAGTGGCGTCGAGTGGCTTTGCTTATCAAGGGGGATACGTAATGTTGCGGTGTCTAAGGCTAACCTATGATTAATTAAGTTTGAAAGAAACTCTAGTCGACTTTTCTTGCTTTGAATTTGTGATAGTTCAATGCTGTTTGCGGTTAGTAATGCAGTGGGGGAGTCAGTAGCCCTAAATTTACTGTAAATAAATCGGACTACTTTTCTTGTGAATTCTTTCAAGGTTCTTAATGTTAATTTTTGTGTGAGATCCCAAACTATGGAAGCGAAGCGTACTCAAGTTTTGGCCTAATTAAGGAAAAGTAAGATAGTAGTTTAACACTATAGGCGGGGCAGTTTTGAGTTTGTGGCGCAGAAGGCATAGTTTCCGGAAAGCGGCAGAGCATCGGAGCTCCTCCGGGCTTTGCTCCATGCTCGACAGACCCACGCGCAGGGGCCTTAAACTCAAGAACGCCGATTCCGCAGCCGCGCGCGCGGACAGATAAATTAGGGTGGTCACATGGTATGGCACCGTCATCGCGCAAGTTCATGACATTAGGGTACTGGGCATGCACCTGTCGGCCAACGGTCAGCGCAACCGTACGCAATCTTGAGCGCGCGGTCGATGAAACGATCCGGTTGCTGAAACGCATTGTTGCAAATAAAGGAGAAGGTGCGCCGAGCACGATCAGTGGCCACGGGCGCTGCTCGCTCAGTTGCTACCAGATGATGAACGAGTCAGACGTCCGGGTCCGGGTCTAATCCACGTCGCTGTTTTCGCTACATTACAAGTGGGGCCGAAACCTTGTTCCCGCTGATGCACGCTCCGAGGCGACGACTTTCCGGGAGGACGAGATCAGCATACTGATAGGCGCCGACCTCTACTGGGAGGTTGTAACCGGACAGATAACTCGACTATCGCCACACGTTACGGCAGTGGAAACCCTTTTTGGGTGGACCATCCAGGGAACACTCCACGATTTATCCAAAGGTTCCGCAGTACAAACCACATCACTCTCCCTTGCTGTCGAGAGCCTGCGGCAAACGACGCCTCACTAGACGTGGACATCTCTTCTATATGTGGCGTCTCGACACCCTTAGAGTGCAAGATAATCCTGAAGCTAAACATGAATCCCAAATGGCCCTTATGTCGAAGCATACACCGACAAGCTTTGACAGACCATCTGTAGAAGCACTGGCGCAAGGAGTATACTTGCTGCTTCTGTGCTCTGTACACGAGGCGACATCCAAGCTGCTACCACGACTTCAAGTCGGAGACGTCGCTTTGGTGCACGACGTCGATTCGCCGCCTATCCTGTGGAAGGTGGCCCGGGTGGCGGAACTGCTTCCTGGTCGCGACGGCGTCGCTCGAGCGTTCTATCTGAAGCCGGCGTCCGACTCCGTGATAAGGTGTCCCGTTCAAAGGGTTTACCTTCTTGAAGCCGGCAGCCTTTAGCAATTTTGTCGGCCGCGGGAGTGTGTTTCAAATAAAGAAGGAGAAGGTGCGTCGAGCACGAGCAGCGGCTACGGGCGCTGCTCGCTCAGTTGTTACCAGAAGATGAACGAGTCAGACGTCCGGATCGTGGTTTAATAGCCATCATTGTTTTGCTACACGCGTCACAAATAGACATAGTGAAATGAAGGAAAGCAAAACGATCCGCCTGGTACAGCGGTTCGTAACCAGCCGCATAACGTACGTCACTTCCTACCTCAAGTGGGCGGCGGCCGAACGAACCAAGCTATGCCACCTGATCCGCAAGGCCTGTATAAACGCGCCATCGGGCTACTGATCAATACTAGCACGGGTAAATTTCTCGAGCTGGGGTTACACAATACCCTAGACGTCTCGCAGTACGAGCGTTTGACGACACATCCTCGAGACGCTGGGCATCAGCTACCACACGCAACACGGCGAAAAGGTCGGGATAACCACACCGATTCGCGAGCGCGTCGTCGTTCTGCCGTTGCCCAAGAACATGCACCCGACGCATCACGTCGGCCGGCGCAACAGGCGCGCAAGACCGGGAAAAGAAATACGGCAACAGTAAAGAAACGGTTTACGTAGGCACGGCCCGTTACGAGCGGCCACGCGGTTTCGCGGTCGCGATCACGGACCACAGAGGAACCTACGTCGCAAGCGCGACGATACGCACGGAAGAGACGTAGGCGGCCGAAGAAGCGGCGATAGCCCTCGCGGTAGCCACCACGGACGCCGAGGTGATAAGCGACTCGCAGGCGGCGATACGCAACTATACGCTAGCGGCCGGATCTCCCGGGAAGCGGCCCGCATACTCGAAATTCCCGACGGCAACATTTGCCACAAGAACGACAGTTTCCTCGTATGGACCCCCGCCCACACAGACCCTCCGCTCACGGGCAACGGTACGGCCCACGCCGCGGCTCGAGTACTTAACTGCCAAGGCGCGGCGCCCTTCACAATCCCGACGTCTCGCCCACCGCAAGAGCGATGCGGGAGTGGACGTGGGGGAGGGGGGGGGGATCGCATGACCACTTCCAGAGACATCACGCAACACTACAGATTGAACCGATGCAAATACCCACCACGGCACGCCACAATAAACAAGAAACAGGCGGTTGCCTAGAGACAACTGCAGACACGCACGTATCCGAACCCGGCGATCCTTCGCCTCTGCTACCCAGACCTTTATTCATCCGACGAATGTAAAGCGTGCGGAGCCAGAGCAACACTGCAGCACGTGCTGTGGGAATGCACCGGCAGCGAGTAGCAGGAGTCCCGACGAACCGGGTAGACGTGGCAGTCTCGAACCGCGGGGTGCGATGGGAGGCGGCCCTGCTCAGTCAGGACCTCGCGGATCATCTGCGTCCGGCACGCCGAGGAAGCCGTCCGCGTCGAAGGACTCAAGGCCGTCACCTAGGCTGGGGTGATTGTGGCCCAACCCCGCCCAAATCTCCGGACATTTTCAATAAAGTTCGCACTCACTCACTCACTCACTCACTCACTCACTCACTCACTCACTCACTCACTCACTCACTCACTCACTCACTCACTCACTCACTCACTCACTCACTCACTCACTCACTCACTCACTCACTCACTCACTCACTCACTCACTCCTGTTGTCTTAACGCACTATAATTGCTTTAGATGTTTGACGTTTCATATTGTAAGAAATTTGACGTTTCATATTGTAATTAACTGATTGAGAGCTACACACGCAAAAGAAAAAAAAAATGTGCCAGGAATACTTAAACTCCGCAATGTTTAAATGAGCTCGGTCCATTCTTCCGATTTTACACATTTCGGATGACTGCAGGTGACTCATTACAGTTATGTCAGCTTTACACGTGAAATGTTTGCCCCAGTTTTATACAGCGATCATAGATAGCCACACCATTCTGCTAGAATAACTGAGAAGTCAATTTTAGTAAAACGGGGTAACTCCATGTTGAGGTACACAAGCATTGCATTGTAAATGAATGCGAGAAGCAGCAGTATTTGAAGGTATTTTGCCGCACCATGCAATGTCCAATTACTCTGCCCCTCTCCGCTCTTCCTGGTAGAACCTGCTTGGGAAGCACCGCGAGGGGATTTCGAAATATTCATAATGCAAAAAAGGTAAGGCGTGCAGACACGGACACAAGAGAAGTGGACAGCACGAACGCCTTGTTGTCATGTTGTCGTGGACGCCGTGTTGTCCACTTCTCTTGCGTCCGTGTCTGCACGCCTTACCTTTTTTTTTGCATTATGAATCCTTACCAACTAGCTCAGCTTACTGTCGTTCTAAGCTTAGATTTCGAAATATGCTGTACTGTTCCTGAAATGCCGCCCGAGGCGGCCTACAGGAGGAAAAGTACCTGACCAGAAGTGCATCAAACATGCCGAAATATCTGTCGAATATGCTGCTGAAGTTCTAGAGATCTAGATTGAAAAACACTGCGATGATGTAGCAAGCAGTGTGGTGAACGCTGTTTCAGGGCTCTTCCAAGGCATAGCCAGCCCTGCATGCACATACTATGCACATGCAAGAGGCTTTAGCAGCAATAAGCGTACTTTGTGGGGTCTTAGGGTCTCACAGGAGACTGACCACCGCGTGTTCGAGCTTAGCGAGCTACAGGTCCGCGTCAACCGTCGCCTCCAGCATCACTGCGCACGAGCTCAGGCCGCAAGGTGCTATCGAGCGACGCACGCAAGAACACAGTATTGCCCTGAGTTAACGGAAACCGTTTATTGAATCCGTCGGCACCAGCACTGCACAAACGCCCGGGCGGCGGGGAACCAAAGGGGTCCCGCACCAAGGGCGAAAATACAGACGCGGGCGCCTATAGCACGTCGCTGCGAGAGCACAGGCTCAAGCTGCGACACGCCGCTAGGAAAAGTCCCGGCAGGCTATAATATGCTGCTTGCTCTGGCGATAACCATTGGGCCAACTCGCGAGAGCTCGGGCAATCTCCTTCGGCTTGGGCCTTCGGCAAGTGCGGCTCGGCGTGGTACGACCTCGCGCGAGCACATAGGCACCGCTCTTCGGCTCAGCGTCAGGAAAGGATCAGCACAAAGTACGCGCTCCCCGCACGGGCAAAGGCACCGTGCAGCAAGCTCAAGTCCTAGTCACAAAGGTGCTGGCGGACGAGAGGAAAGCATGGGTCTGTTCGATTCGGCTGCACCACTTGAACCAAGTTCACGGTGGTGCACGGCGAGTACCGCACTTTTGCAGCGCCAGTTCAGTGGTGCAGCTGCAGCGAGGCACTAGCGCCACGGAGAAACGAATGCCACGGTGCAGGTGCTGTGCAGGCCTTCTGCGTCGTGTCGCCCGTTGTTTACGCGCTGGTGAATTTCTATGTGACTTGTGTTATTTGTCTTGCGCTGTTTGCGGTTGTCGTAGAAAAAATTGGTAAGATCTGTTTTGTGTGTGTGTGTGTGTGTTTGTGTGTGTGTGATGATGACGACGATGAACTGTGCCACACTGTCAACTGTCCTTCAAGTAGCCATGGACCTTGTGGACTCGGACAGTGATGAGGAGTTCGATGACTTGGTCGCAATGTTGGCCGTAAAGCTGGCGAGGAAAGACCGAAATCGTATTCCATGATACCATGACGACGTCGTTGGCAGCTATTTTGCGTTTGAGATTAAGCGGCTCTTCCGACTGTAACGCAAGACCTTTAACTGTCTTGCAGACCGCTATCAAGCATCTCAGTTCTTCCCAGAATCTCGCGGCGGGCACGCACGAATCAGTGCCGAAAAAACGTGTCTCATCGTTTTGAGCTATCTCGGGGGCCAGTGCAGCATGTACTCAATTGCAGACAGACTTGATGTTACAGAGTCATCTGTGCACGCATGCATTGAGAGGATGCTGAACCTTTTAGATAGTATGGCTGAAGAAGTGATCGCGTGGCCGGACCAGCAACAGCAAGAACGCAGCAAGGGTGGCTTCTTAATAAAGAGCGCTGGGAAGGGGCCACGAAACACCATTGGCTGCGTGGACCATGAGCATATGCAACCATGAGAACAAAATTTTTTTTATTCATGTACCCTAAAGGCCCTTTTACAGGCATTACATAGGGGCTTGAGAAAAACAACAAATAATGAACATTATACATAGCACGAGCAATAAAAGGAAGAAATTCTACACGGAATACAAGATACATGATCACAAATACTACAAGATTGAGATATACAAATACAAGATTGAAATACACAAATACAGGTTTGAATTAGAAGCTAAACATATAGGTCGTGGAAAGGCTTTTTATTTATCTGTATGCATCCAGCACTTCAGTTTACTAACAAAAGCATCGTGATTGTTCTCGGAAGCGATTTCAGCTGGCAGTCTGTTCCAATGATAGATGGCAAGGAATAGTGGTGACTGATGCATAAGTTTAGTACGAGCGAACTTTGGCTGCACTTTAAAAGGGTGATCTAATCGGGGAAAGACGCGAAGGGCCGGTTTAATATGAGCTTCTGTGAATGCCGAGGGATTATGATATAGTCGGTGAAAGTGAGATAGCAGTGCAACTAGTCTTCTTTTTTTGAGCATGCATAAATTTAGAGATAATTTCATATCAGTTACGCTGTAGTAACGAGAATATTTTTTCATGACAAATCTAGCAGCCTTATTCTGTAGCGATTCGAGTTTGTTGTTGAGGTATTCTTGATCCGGATTCCAAATGATAGCGGCATATTCCAATTGCGGTCTAACTAAAGTAATGTATGCTAAAACCTTGGTCGCCTGGTTTGCGGAATACAGGTGGCGCCTGACAAAGCCGAGGGTTTTGGACGCTTTGCTACTTATGTGATCGATGTGCTGGTGCCACGTCAGGTCTGAAGAAATGTGAACGCCTAAATATTTCACTGTGGACACTTTTTCAATGGCCGCGTTATTAATAGTATAAGATCAAGTATGGGGTACACTGGTTTTGGTAAAAGTCATTGCTTTTGTTTTGGAGATGTTTATACCCATCTGCCATTTTTCACACCACTTAGCGATTTCATCAAGGTCCGACTGCAGGAAATTAGTGTCATCAGAATTATTAATCTTTCTATAAATAACACAGTCGTCAGCAAATAACCGAACAGTGGAAGTAAGGTTATTGCTTAAATCATTAATGTAGATAAGGAACAGTGCTGGTCCAAGCACCGATCCCTGAGGCACGCCAGATTTTACAGGTATTAGTGTGGAGCAATGTTCATTTGCAGAAACAAACTGCTGTCGGTTAGCTAGAAAACTGACGATCCAGTTCATCACATTCCTGTTTATATTAAGGTTATCCAGTTTCAGTATAAGACGATTATGAGCCACCTTATCAAACGCTTTTGCGAAGTCAATGAATACAGCGTCTATTTTAATGAGGTTGTGTAAAGCGTCGTGAAGGTCAGCCGTCAGTTCAAATAACTGTGATTCGCAGGAACGTCCACGCAAGAACCCGTGCTGGTTTTGAAAAAAGAAGTTGTGCTGGTCTAAGTACTTCATTATTGCAGATGAAATTATGTGTTCAAGAATTTTACATGGTATGCTTGTTAATGAGATAGGTCTGTAATTTGTGAGGGCAGAACGGTCTCCAGATTTAAATATAGGTATAACGCGAGCAATTTTCCATGCATCAGGCACGCAACCTGTGTCAATAGACTGTTGAAATAATGCAGTGAAAATGCGGGCTATAGTTGATTTAGTTAGTTTGAGCAGTTTGGGGCAAATACCGTCAGGACCAGGACTTGAATTATTTGGCAAACGGTCAATAGCTTTTTCTATTCCTTCGTGAGTAACCAGAATGTCGTCCATGCTTGGTGACATTTATAGAACCAGCCTGCGCACTTGGCGGGATTGGGAGTTCATCGGTAAACACTGAGCTAAAAAATAGATTGCTCGTTGGATTTCCCGGCTCGGCGCACGACGCCAGGGTGCTCCGCGAAGGCCCCTTTTTTGAAGCTGCAGCATCGAAATGCAGCAATGGTTACATCCTCGGGGATTCAGCCTATCCGTTGCGACCATGGCTTTTGACGCCTTACAAGGAAGGATACACAGCGGAGCTTCCCCTCCTGGAAAAGGAAATATAACAAGTCCCATTCCCAGCAGCGAGTTGACATTGAGGTGACATTTGGAATACTTAAGCAGCGATTTCGCAGGCTGTACTTGGTGGACGCAGCCAGCATCAAGCAGTGCTGCCTTATAATCATGGGCGCATGCGTCCTGCACAACTTATGCAATGAGGAGAGAGATTTCTTCGAAGAGCTGCAGGAACTCCTGGATCTGGAGGAAGTCGGAAATGATGAGGACAGTGGCCATGTTGTTGACCGCAGTGTGGCAGGCTACAGCGAGTGCCTGCGAAAAGCAATTGCCGAAAAGCAGTGCTACAACACAGAAGTGCATATGTTTCTGCCTTTTTCGATGTGTTATAGTTATTTCATTTGTGCCACTAGCAGTACTTATGTAGATAAGTTTTGCTTCACTCTGTGTAATGCTGCAAATATACTTTCCGAGAAAACGTTTGTGAAAGATAAAGAATCGAGACGTTTGGGACCTGCAAGTCCTAGGCTACTTTGTATGGTTGTCTTGTGTTGTCTGATAATAATACACAATACGCACACACATAAGTATCAGTGTTCTTCTTGGAAATTTTTATTGAGAAGCCGTTGTGGCAACCTTCTCGACAGCTGTTACCAGCCGCTCTAACAAGGACATTTTCTTGTGAAAGCGTTCGGCCCGCTCTTTCTTTGCCTTCTTAAATTCGGTTAAAAGAGCATTCAATGATGTGCTGTCCTTCTTCCTTTTTCTTGTCAAGGCATCCGCTGGGTGGGCATTTACAACTGCAGCTGATGCAGGGCTTGGCAAATGCTTGCCCGTTGACAGTTCTGGCTCCATGTCAATGCCGTCATCAGCGTCGGGAGACTTGCTGAAAAACAATGTGCAGGATTAAGGGGGATCACTAAACTTCTGTCAAAATCAGGCAACTGCACCTGCTGTCTTTTTCAATTGTTGCACCGGGCTTCATCAGAACTATATAGGTGTGATGTGATGTTCTTTTTCGAGAACATTACTTGGCTCTCTATGGTATGGTATGGTATGGAGAACTTTATTGAGTCCTGAAGGTCAACCCTGGGTTGACGCGGGCCGCTCCCACCTGGACTGCCCGTAATTGGTCAGAGAGTGATTCACTTCGTAGCATTTGCCGCCACCATTCTTGTTCCTTGTCACAGTCTGCGAAGACCGCAGGGCACTGCCAAAGCATATGGTCAAGAGTAATGATGCCATTGCATTTATTACAATTGATTTGAATTTCCCTCTCCGGATAGATCTCCGGATTTAAGGTGGCTCTCTATGTACTCCGAAGAAAGATGGATGAACAAATTCGTGGTCGCCGTGCTGTAATCCCCACAGGGGGCCGCAGCATTCCACTGGTTTTGGCTGTTCAATTGAGTAGCAGCCAGCGGGCAAACGTCGGATGGGGATAAGGCCCCGTTTTCGTGCTGCGCTCCGTAAACTTCGCAGGGAGCCGATCGAGAGCGCTGCGACATCGCACTGCCTGGCATTCCAAAGGGAATGCCGTGGCAGACGAATGTGCTCGTGTGCATTGTTCGGAGAGGGCTCTGGCCCCGTTTTCAAACAACGATACTGCTCCAAAAGGGAGCTGGTACGTAGCGCCTCGCGTTGCCGTCCCCACAGGGGGTCGTTACAAGCGAGGGTGCAGGAGTGCGCTGCCCAAGGGAGTCACGGCCGTGTTATCGAGCAACGCGACGTCTGCTAGCACTAACAAAGGACAAAGGTCACTATGCCTAGCAGACTTAACTCGGCGAGTCCAATTCGCAAAGGCGTATTGACTCGGCTAAGCACAAAAAGACTTAATGAGCCTTTGAATTCACGTTGGACGCCAGTGTGGGGTCTTAAGGTCTCAAAGGAGACCAACCACCGCGAGTTCGAGCTTAGCGAGACACAGGGCCGCGTCAGCCATCACCTCCAGCACCACTGCGCGCGAGCTCAGGCCGCAAGGTGTTATCGAGCGACGCACGCAAGAACACAGTATTGCCCTGAGTTAACGGAAACCGTTTATTGAATCCGTCGGCACCAGCACTGCACAAACGCCCGGGCGGCGGGGAACCTAGGGGGTCCCGCACCAAGGGCGAAAATACAGACGCGGGCGCCTATAGCACGTCGCTGCGAGAGCACAGGCTCAAGCTGGGACACGCCGCTAGGAAGTCCCGGCGGCTATGCTACTTGCCCTCGCGATAACCAATGGGCCAACTCGCGAGAGCTCGGGCAATCTCTTTGGGCTTGGGCCTTCGGCAAGCGCGGCTCGGCGTGGTACGACCTCGTGCGAGCACTAGGCACTGCTCTTCGGCTTAGCGTCAGGAATGCATCAGCACAAAGTACGCGCTCCCCGCACGGGCAAGGGCACCGTGCGCGAGCTCAAGTCCTAGTCAAAAAGGGGTCGGCGGACGAGAGGAAAGCATGTACGTACCCTGCGCTGGTCCCGAAGATGAGAGAGCCACGCTCAGTAACTCGCACCCGAACGCGGGCGCACGTGACGTCGGCGCCCCTCCCTCACCGCAAACCACCGCGAGTCGAGCGCCACGCTGGAACCGGGTGGGAGCGGGCGGGGATAGGCGGGGGACGGCAGAACAGGTGAATCCTTCAATCCCCACATCTTACAGAAAATTGCATATGTGCAGCTTCACTCTGTTGTTAACACTGACAGGCTTTAAAATGCATGAGCTAAGGGCCGGTTCTTCGTTTTATTCGTTTATACACAAAAACGTGTGCGTCTGTGGAACCTAACTGCCAAACGCTTCCTGGTATGATAAAGCGAAGTCTCGTGCACTTCAGTCTGCAGCCACTCACTGCACTTTCAAAAGCGCAACCAGAACACACATGAAAACACTCAAGCAATGGGTTCAGGAATTTATTTGAAACAAATACAGCTTTATTTTACAGAATGACTACATTCGCAAAAGGCAACCGCATGCTATGCACATAAAACGGCCAACTTATGATAAACGGACAGCTGTTAATGTGTCCTATCTTTATACGTGCAGATGTTTCAAGTCTCAAAGTGTGCCTATGCTTTGTAATTTTTTTTTAATTGAACAATGGATAACTTGAACAATTAAATGCTAAATATAGCATCACTGCCACAATGATAGAATAAACTACATATTAAAATGAGAACTCCTTGTACAGAAAAGTGCACACAGTAGTCTTCCGTTAATCGGACTCCGGTTAATTAAATTTTTCGATTATTTCTATACTGACCGAAGATCCCGGCCGGCGCAGATGCATTTCCATGGGCGCTAAACATTCATTATTTGGATCATAAAATTAGCATTATCCAGATAATCGGAACTTGACCAGACCGCAGGCATGCACCTGATCTCAATGTATAACGACGCTCTCTAGTGGCAGCTTCTCTCTCAGCAGAGCTTTGGGAACAGTGAATGCGTTAGACAAACGTCATCTCCGGTCAGAAACTTCTTTTTTCAACCCACCCTAGAAATATTTTTAAGCAATAATGGTAGCTCACAATGTCTGATTATGGTATTTACATGATTCCAGCGAGCGCTTTTTGTTTTCGAAGGAAATTGAGCCGGAAATTGCTTGCGCTGTGCTATCGCGTGCGAAAATAAAAACGCGTTTGCGGCATTCATACGCTTTCCCGCATAACAATGCTGTACTGCGGGGAAGTTGATTTTAGAAAATTGGCTGCCACTCTAAAAAATCAGGAAAGCGCTGGGTTTCTACTCTGGTTCAAAGTTTTAAGGCCTTTCTACTTGAGTTTTATTGACCCTTTTCGCGGAGGCAGTTTGTTTTAGAGAAACGAGATGGCGCTCACGGCGGCACGCCACTAAAGCCCCTTGATTTACACGCCACACGTCTCCTCAGCGACCGCGAACGAATACGGAACCATTACCGCTTCTACCTTGCTTCTGTGCGATCAGCTGTCGGAAATGCAACTGAGTTTTCGCTAACGCGCTGTGCTCCAATCATGCTAGATTAAATCATGTGTATTGAAGACGTGTGCAGTAGTTGGCTGCAATAATAGTGACTGGCATGTTAAGGAATGGAATCAAGCTATGTGGCCAAGTTCGCGAACCGCTGCTGCAACTGTCCGAACGTGTTACCGGCACTTCCGAGATGTACGGCTTTCCTCGAGGATACAGAAATTTGCTCGTCCGCCAGCCTTGTATCGATAACCTTCAAAGACAGGACTTCATCCCCAGAACGTCGGCAAGAGTGAGTACCACTTGTTAAACAAGGACAAAGGGAGTAGCGCCTCTTCCTGTCACAGTAAGTTTCGCGCACGTTTGTCCCAAATGGCAGGAAAACTTACGCCCACTCTATCGCCGACGTATCAAGAATAAGTGAATGGGCTCACACTTGAATATATGCGCACTGTATACGCACAATAAATTACGGACTACACCAATGGCACACGAATGGTCGAAGCTGAATGTTTCGTGACGCTTCACAAGAGTAAGCGAGTTACTAGCTGTAATATATACTTGCTACAAGGTATTACAATGTACAAACAGCTACGTTTCAAGCCTTGTGCGCAGCAAGAACAAATCTATCAGAACTGAGCACACCCACGAGCTATTAAGCAGAAAATAATCAGATAGTGGCCGCACCGAGGAACTTCACTGAGTCAGAAACTGACAAGCCACTGCTTCAAAATATTTGCCGAGTAAAGAACAAAGAGCAAAACACACTAATCCTGCATGACTCAATTCATGAGCGGAATGTTTGGATAGCTTGGAATACAAATTTAGCCCCGCTTTTAGAACAAGCACCATATACGCTGCTTGCGCCGTTTGGACATAGATTAATCAGCTCCGAAAGCCTTTTGCATGTTCTCTGAAGCTCTGATCAAAGCTTCGTGTCGTCCACCTAGTCACCGTCTGCGATATCTCCGAAAACAGAGGTTTTCTAAGCCGCGCCAGCGTCATACACTTCCGTTGTAAACAAGGAGGCAGCGGAGGCAGTTGAGGCAAGCAATGGACGCGTCACCACGTGATCAAACGTGGCAGCGCCCACGCGATCGCCGCGAAAAGGGTCAATACAATGGACAAACAGAACGTTGGCGCGAGTTTGTTTCGGAGGCGTGTTCAACTCAAGCACATACTGCGAAATGAATGAGCGGCGTTCTAGCGTTTCTTGCAACTTGTTAATTCGACCCGCCGGATAATTTGATCAATTGCGTCGGTCCCGTCAGGGTAGAATCAACGGAACTCGAGTGTAGAGAGCCCATGACGAAGCAGCCAGGAAAGTTACACATGATGCGTCACTGCTTGTAGTCTTGCTGAGTTAGTGAAAAAGCATGAAAAAAGTGGCTCAGCACAACTTCCACAAATGTTCTGTTGCAGAGCCCGTCATTCATTTTATCCAGTCGTTACATTGTTGCTGCATTACCATTTGCTTAGCCTACTACGTCCAAAATGTTGCCAAAAATAAAATGATTATTCACGTGTTTTTTGCCATCGAAGCAGTGCTTATTGTCGATTATTATTGCTTTCTGTAACCTAACCTGTATGTTAACACTGTATGTTAACCTGTATATTAACACTGCGCGAAATGGCAAGCTGACTGAAAGGTAAAAAGAGAATACTGCACGTTTATTTTTTGCAAGGTTTTTTAGACATAGAAAGTTGGGTGCTTAAAAGCGAGCCGTATTTGCGGAACGTTTGCAATAAACAGTAGCTTACATTGTCTTTCACAAAAATTGAAATATCATCAGCATCGCCGAGACAGCCACTGCCTACTTGACTGTGAGCAGGAAACTGTGGATCTGTTAATTGCTACCTTCTTAACAAAGGATCCAGTCATAAAAACACAGAGGGCAGACGAAAATGAACTATTCTGTATCATGTATACTAGCTCCAAGTTCACATGCTTGTATGATGCTAGCTGCTAGGGTTTTAATCCGAACTTCCCAGAAAATCTTCATCGAGTATCTTCACATGACAGGAAAAAGGTACCTGTTGACCTGAACTTCCGACAACTCACCAGGAACCAGATAAAAAGCAGCCAAACATTAAGATTGGTCACAATTCATCTAGAATTTAACAACAGTACCAAAGAGTCATGCGACGTAGCATTTATCTTGCGTTGCATTTCCATAAACATGGCTCCACACAATAGTTTTGCCTGAAAACATATGTGAATGCAGGGAACTGCAGTATGTTTACCATTGTACTGAAGCTGATCAGCTTGATCACAAAGAAGAGAAAGGAATGACACATTGTCCTCCATCCTACTCTGTCGAAAAATGGCAATTCTTTCCTACCAGATTAATCATATGTATTTTTACCTAATATATGAATGAATACTACAATAACTATGGTTATTGTATCGGATCGCTAGATAAGTAAGAGTTAGTAAGCAATGTCAAATACACGCAACCTGCTTGACTTACAAAATAATAGGAACTGGTCGCTTCTTAGTGATAGTTTTCCTTTGTGTGGAACAACTTGACTCTTGAAGAGCTCCTCATTCCAGAAATGCTTATATAGGGACATTTAGAAATATTTGGAAGCACTTGAGGCATCACCTGACCCGAGGGGCTTCCGATGGCAGCCTGTCTGGATCTCGTGATTCCTGGCACCCTCCAAAATACAGCATATCTGACTGCTACAGTGGTCAAGTGCCCTGCAGCTGCGGGAAAACGAGGGATAAGGGTTGATTGCGAGATTCATGGCAGTTCCAGGTTTTTAACCTAGTACCTCCCCTATACGAGGTCGACACTATGCCACTAGCCCATTGCTGTGCTGCAGTCACCATAATATTAATTACTCATTCTACACATAAACTTTACAGCTGGGCATGTTGGTAAAGATACACAGAATTCCAACTCAAGTGACCACCATGTGTTTCTGCTCATCCGTGTTCTCATGCTGTGGCTCAGCCTTGAACGCATGTGTAGTTTCAATACCGGCTACTATATTTTAACTACTAATATAATTTGCATCTTCAACTTACAGCCATATATCGTACCTCATTGTCACGGAGCGGCATATTTTCGAGAGTTCGAGGGGTTTTTGACGCGAATTAACGGCCGCAAAAACGTGGGGTCTTCACTATGCGGCGTATAATTTCGATTATCGACACACCGAATTACGAGCGTCCAAGGCGTCGTGGCCTCACGGGGTGCCATCTCGATTCGAGACGCGACACACCGATTACGGACCCAGAAGTGTGCGTGTACGTCTGCGTGGTATGCCGGGTTCGACCTTGGCCCTTGGTCTTGGGAGAGAGGAGAATTTGCCCTTTTTCGTCCATGGTGAAAAGGGCGCGGCCAAGACTGTTGGGAGCTAGGAGCAATGAATTAGGAGAACTCTACATACCGGCAGTTTCCCTACATAGGGAACTAGGGAAAGGAGAGGCTATTTAAGCGCAGGTTTTGGGCCCTGCTGATGAGTCTAGAAGCTGAACATATGCGCTGCTGAGAAGCCGTTGGGGGGCTAGTGCAGTCCAGTATCGCCCGGGGCCGCCTGGCCACGTCGGAACTCCGAGGAACTTGTTGACGTACGAGACGTCAAACCAGCGTCTGCAACGAAGCTCACGGTAGTTCACCTCAAGTTAGCTCAACCTGCTTGAGGGAAGTCGTCAGATCTAGACTCCCGGGAAACCCAGCTCAGCAATTCGCATCCACCTCAACAAGATCGGACCGCCAGCATTCTTCGGGAAAGCTTTGTGCACCGACTTCACGGTTTATGGACTTGGTGCTGCTACCCGGCCATGCGTATGACACCATTTGTTTTCTTTGGAACTTTGATTTATTTTAAACTTTGTTTTAGTGAAATGCTGTTAAGTGTATTCTTGTGTATTTGATCCTCGCACTGTTTCATTTTTATATCTAGTGTTAATCGCTCGTATTTATTTCTCTGTCATCATTGTGTTATATTAAGTTCAGGTGTTTTAGTCTGTCTTGTGTCTTTTTTATTATTTTATTTTATCAATTTGTGTATATTTATCAGGCGATAAATATCTTGTTTTTTTTTGTTTACTACCGACTCTGACTCTTTTCACTGTGCTCGCTTGCGTACGGAACGACCAACCGCTTGTCTACCCCGTTGATTGACTTCGCGCCGACGACGAATCGGGGACAGCTGTGACATTCATACTACATTCTGAACATTGATTCTGTGTAATGCACCGTCCTCTACCACCAAATGGCCTGAAAAATTCAACCGTATGTAGATACCATACACTGTGGGCGTTTATGTTACGGGAAGCATTTTGCAGGTAAATGGCTATGTAGCATTAGTTTGGGTCCTGCTAAGCATTGCAATGTTGACCAACGTGTTTGTGTATGGCGAGTGACTGCGTATATGATACAAGAGTTGGGAGGAGCGTACGAAGGGGAAGACACGGATGTAATATAAAGGTTTCTTTGCCTCTTCCCGCATACTTTGTGGTGGCTGCTGTTTTGCCGAGTGGACAACGTGGCTTAATGCGGTATGCACAAATAGCTTTGTGCCCATTCTTACACAAGGAATATATAAACCTTATATGTAGTATTAACATACGTGCCATACTTCTCTGTGCCTACACCTCTTGTCAGCATTCTTCACTCAAAAGTACATATCACCTTCATCCTCAATGCCCAGGCAGTAGCTTAAGGCAATGAGACAGCTTCTCCACATACCATTCTTGTGATATCCGCTACTGCTAGCTCGCTAAGTCAAACAAGCTTTCCATCATTTAGATCATTTAGATTAACATGTACATTGAATCTGAATTTCTTTTTTTATACTCATGTGAAGAAACATTACAGCCTTGGTTGATCCTAAAGGTAGTACAATGTTGCACAGTGTCCATCTTGTGCAAGCTGCTACAATGGAAGGAGTGGGAAATGTGGGCGAATCCCGGCGTATGTGTAGACAATGTTATCAGTTCTAGATTATCGAGGGTTAGATTAAATTGCGCATTCTTGGTTTTTGCGAAGTCAACGAGTTTGCATCGAGCGATACGGGTTTGCAAAGAAAAGTCTTCACGAACAGCATAATTAGTGTTTCTGAACTTGTAGCATTCATCTATTACACGCTTCCTTTCCTTAAAAAATGCGAACTTGACAATGACTGGTCTATTCTACTCACTGCTGCACTGGCCGAGGCTCGTGGCTTTGCCACGTAAAACCACAGAATTCATTCGTATGTTCAGATAAAGTTGGCTTCACTAAGCTGATGTTTCAGCGCCAATAAAGTAATCAAAAAGTGAATGTGCCAAACACAACTTCTGTGGCCTGTGAAACGTCTCCGGCCGCAGCGTCAGTAAAACGTACCCTGGTATTTTTTTTTTCTTGCTTCCATTCTTTGACCTGTTTCACTGCCGGATCCCGTGATGCAACGCTTCATTGATATATATATATATATATATATATATATATATATATATATATATATATATATATATATATATTGTACGCCGATGTACAACACAAGACGTGGGATCAGGTTCTACCGTACGTAACATTTGCGTACAACTCTGCCATCCAGGAGACAACGCGATTCACGCCGTTTCGTCTTGTCTATGGACGTGAAGGTTCAGACCATGCTGGATGCGATGCTTCCACACGATTACGACGCGCTGCTCACCCCTGACGCTGAGCAATTTGCGCAGTACGCCGAAGAAGCTCGCCAATTGGCACGCCTACACATCACGCAACAGCAGAGCGTAGATGCCCGCCGCTACAATCTTCGCCATCGCCAATTGGAATACCACCCGGGCGATCAAGTTTGGGTGTGGACGCCGGTGCGCCGCCAGGGGTTGTCAGAGAAACTGCTCAGTCGCTACTTTGGACCCTACAAAGTGCTGCGTAGTGACGTGAACTACGAGGTTCTCCCGGATAGTGCCACGTCGCCCCAGCGTCGAAGGCACCACTCGGAGATTGTGCACGTTGTACGACTCAAACCTTATTTCGCGCGATAGTGCGACAGCGTCTCAACTTTATGACGTACTTTATTTTTCTCTCCCACACCCCCCACTTGCGCTTACTTTATGTTCGTTCCCCCCTTTTTTTTCTTTCCCTCTACCTACGTCGACTAGCGCTAGCATCGGGACGATGCCCGTTTTTTTTTTTTTTTTTTTTTTTTTTTCACAGGGGGAAAATGCCACCAGGTCACGAGCTGCGGCAAGCGCGAGCCAGTATTCAGGCAAGGAGAGAAGAAGAAGTTTTTGTTTTGGGGTCAGCCATCTTCTTGGCTAGTGCTCGTCTCTGCCGGTGCAGTACTTCTTGCTCTGAAGGCCTTCTGTTGCACGTGGCAATATATATATATATATATATATATATATATATATATATATATATATATATATATGATAGATATAGT